>NC_135537.1:88151842-88411842 GCF_045843805.1 Urocitellus parryii | reverse complement strand
GAACAGGTGTCATGAACTATCAGTGAATTAAACTGAGAATAGAAACTCTCTCCACAGATTGTAGGCTCCGCATGCCCATCAGAAAGAGGCCATCCCATCCCTCTGTCTAATCAGTACTCATCAGCCTTGTATTCACAGGTGTGTGCAAAACAAACTTTGATAGCCACAATCCCTCTTCTCTTTATTTAAGTGAACACAAACTCACCTTAAAGAGATGATGCCATCCTGAATTTACTAATATCGTGATTATTATCTGTGACTAACAATTTCCATTAGCCAAAGATATATCTCTCCTTCCTATGGGCATGTTTTAAAGTTTTAATATTGTTCTTTTATGAAATCGTCAGACAAATTACCATTTCTGGTACAACAAAAACACAGTATCAAGACCACAGATCTCTTTATGACAAGAATAGATTAGAAGAATAATGGCAAAAGCATTAGAGCTTATCTACACAAAGTTGATTCTAAGTAACAGAACACAAAGATAGCATCCTTTTCCATAAAAACAGAAACCATCTATTTTTTAAATAAATCTTCTTGTAAATCTTCCCATGATCACCAAAAGGAAACAGAGTTCTATTGTTCCATATATGTAACATACCGTATTATTACATCTGTCTACAAAATATATCCTGTTTTACAATATGTACCAATTCAAAACTATGAAAGTTTTACTGTGGAGGAGGATTCAGAGGAATGAAAAAGGAAATGAGAAGGAGGAGGAAGAGGGAGGGGAGGCCAGGTCAGGAGGGAAATGCTTCTTGAGGAGAGAGACCTACAACGTTCTAAGAACTATTTGTGGGAGGCAAGTAAAAGAAAGAAGAAACCTAATTCCTCCTTATATTTCTCAACCCTTTACCTGAACTCACTGAGCATAAAGACTAGTAACTAATTCACCAAGTGAAACAAAATTATTGCTACCTAAAATATAAAAATCCCAGTTAGAGTTATTTCTGAGACCTAAAAATTATGTTCTATCTAGGGTGGCTTCTCGGCTATTCTCTTCTGGAGATGTGAACATGGAAATTTCCTGTGAGACCTATCAGATGCCCCTGTACAGCCAAAACAGAATTTTATTAGTGTATTCTGTAGAAAACAGAAAAGAACACAGACAAATCCTAGCACAGCTACCTATGTGGCAGTCAATTAATTAACTTTCCTGAGCTTCACTTTCCTTATTATTCTGTAAAATAAGACTATCAATATATAGCATATAACCTGACAAAAAGGAGGCAGGCCATATATGCAACTATATGAGTATTAAAGCAGTATAACTCCCCTGTTAGACACAGTTCAATATCCAACATTCAAAATTTTTTAAACATAGGAAAAATTAGATAAGTGTACAAGAAATACAGACTAATAAAGCAAGATATTGACAACAAATTCTGTTTTGTAAAACTTACTGTCTTTTTCGTTACATTTTTTTATTTCTTTAATTATAATTTATTTGACAAACAGCATAGCCTAACATCCTGCAGTATTATCCTTGAAAGAGTGCTTCAAATTAAAAGGCTCAGAGGTCAACAGTTATCAGGGACTGGATTCATACCCACTTGGGTTCCAGCCCAGAGTCCACCAATTTCCTAGCTGTGTGATCTTAGGAATTTTTTTTTCTCTCTCTCTAACCTCTATTTTCTCATTTAAAAAAATGGGGAGAGGTAACTATAATAAAAATCTAAACCCGGGTAGCAAAATAGACACTGTGAGATCTGGTAACTGCCAGGAGGCTAATAGGCATTCAAAGCAACTTGCCCAAGGTCATCAAGCTTCAATTAGGAAAGAACAAGAATAAAAATCTCCTGCCTTCCCAGTCCAAAACCTAGAAGACTAACACACACAACTGTTCCAACAAAGAGGAGGGTCCCAACTCTTGCTCTCATAAGTTACAAAAGGGATAGAAGCTCTAAGTTTTTCCAAGGCTAAAAGCCCAGCCCGTTCATGGATTTGGAATCAGAGTCAATACCGGTTCCCATGTGACTGCGTAGAAACCAGAATTTGTTCATGTCAAATTCCAAAGTAGATCAGTTATTTTGGTTGAGGTTTAAATGGCCTAGGTCTAAGTGCTCTTTGTCAGAACAAGTGCATCACCTCCAAACTGTTTGCGATGGGGTTTGCCTGGTAAAGGATTGCTAAGAATAAGAACCCCAAACAGCCCCTTACTGGATCCCTCTTTATTGACCTTTTGAATAGTGTCTGGTGTGTTATCATCACTCAACACATGACAGACAGATTTGAAAGTCTCATAAATAAATTCAGCTTTTTAAAATTAAATGATTTTGATTGCAGAATTACAAAATTTTCATGTTAGAGAAAGAATACTGGATAAGGAGCAAAATCTCAGGGTTCAGTTTTTCCCTCTATCCTGGACCTAAGCTTTTATTTTAGTACCAGCTTTCAGTAGATCAAACCAGAGTTGAATTCTTGTTGAATTCCTAACAGCTCAATGAATGGCAATTCAGGAGTTTCCAGAACCAAGACCCAATGCACCATAATGTGCATGTTTAAGATAAGTCCCATGAGCATGACAACTTCTGCCACAGGACACCACATGGGCAGTGCGCTAAAATATTCAAGGGAGGAGGAAGGTAAAGTGGACACTATTCTAATTAGGTTTTCTAAAGTAATCAATGGGGGAAAATTGGACAGTATTCCAATCAGGTATAATAACATAATCAATGAGGTAAGGTATTCAATAAGAGACCCCTCTCAGCTAGCATGAGACACAAATTTCCAGATATCCAAGCCCTGGCTCTCTCTCTCTCTTGCTCTTCCCTCTCCCTCCCCACTCCAATCTGCCTAACAAGTGCTACTTTCACCTTCATTTTCAATAAATCTGTACTTTGCCTATTATTTCTGAATGTCTTGCTCAATTCTTTGTTCAGGACACCAAGGACCTGGACCACAACTGGACACCCCAAGAATACAATGGGGTCCTCAGAAATCAGTGAAGTGGAGGATATTTCCATTACAACTATTATATTGATGGGAAAATCAAGGCCCAGTATATAAAAGTTTACCTGAGTTCACACAATAAGAAAACAATATAGGGACTGGGGCTGTGGCTCAGCAGTAGAGCGCTCGCCTAGCATGGGCGGGGCCCAGGTCCAACCCTCAGCACCACATAAAAATAAAGGCTTTGAGTTGTGTCCATCTACACCTAAAAAATAAATATTAAAAAAAGAAAACAGTATAGCCAGTTTGAAGTTACATTTTCAAACTCAAAACTTCTGAATTCTTTATACTCTATCAGTATCATAAACAGCTGAAAAAGAATTATATATATATATATATATATATATATATATATATATATATATATGCTTTGTCTTTTCTAATTGACATTCTGATGGCCATGGTCCGCAGACGGTCCTGACAAGGAAGAGGCTTTTCTTCCTCTCCTACAGGATAGACAATACAAAGTTAGGAAAGATGATTAAACAATCTTTTTAGTCCTTTTCTACACCCTTCCTACCCAACTCTGTTAAGGACACTAATTAAAAATCTATTAAAGCAAGTGTAAAGCCACTAAGATAATTTTTGGTTAAAAACTTGCTTTGCCTTAAAAAAAAAGAATACATTTCTGAAAACTGTCAATAATGGCCCAATGTCATGCTCTGCATAGGACAGGTTTGAAGTAGTCTTTCACAACACAGCAGTGTATCTTCCAGTTCTTCCACCTTGGCAAGGGAGGGGCCAGAGAGTGATGACGAGAAGCAAGAGTGGCATTCAGTCTACCTTTGTCTTCAGCCTTGCAGCAGAACAAAGAGGTCCTGCAGAATCAGTCCTCACCTTAATACCTATGGCCTAAACAGGGGCTGCAGACAGGGTGTGCTCTAGGGGTCACTCACTTCCTTAATGTGAATGACAATGACTGAGTCTAGAGGACCAAATCAATCTACTGCCTGCCAGGAGTTAAGGACCAAAGCACACTTAGAAGTGCCCTGCAGGGCAATCCGCTGAATCTCAAAGTGCTGCTTTTTCAACTGCCGATCACTGGCACCAGTGGATAGTGAAATCATTCTAGTGGTTTTCAACCATTGTGCTTTAGTGAACTAGAAAAAATGCATTACGTGTCATTAGGATAAATATCATGTCCAGTCTATGTACAACCGACCAAAAAGGCGTAAGGACAATCATTTAAAAGGAAAGGCTATTACACAATTTTTCTACCTGTTATGTGAAAATTCATATGATATAATGCTGAATCCTCCAGTTTTTTCCAAGAGTCACCAGAACTCTGAGCCGTCATACAAAATGTCTCCAAGTTTTAAATGCTCAAAGTGTTTTAAAACAGTGTATAGGACAAACAAAACCTACCTGCAGGCTCAATCTGAACCATTTTAGGAGCCTGGCTTCAAAGGAAGAAACACAAATGTGCAATAGAAATTTGGCAGTGGAACTCTTAAGCCAGCAGGAGGGCAAAGCACCTCTGTTCCCTGTCCCTAGGAAACCATATGGAGGCACCCGCAAAAGGTATCTGCCAAGGCAACAGCAGTGGAGGGAAAAGACCAGCCCTGAGCGAGAAGGTAGGAATGCATATGGCCCTGGAGCAAAAAAATCAAATAACAGTGGGATTATTTGTAGGCCTTCCGAGAGCTCTGTTAGATTCTAAGTAAGGATCTCAAACAGAAATCTACCTGCTTTTCTCCTTCACCTCCCTCTGTGGAGGTAGGAAGAATTAAACCTAAGAATTCCATCAGAGTTGCCTTTGAAAGACAGATAACAGGGAGAGCTGTGACTGCCACCTAACTGCTTCCAGGGCTCTGCTGGACAGCTGCAGGGATGAACTCTTCTCTAGGTTCAGGCTCCACTACCTGGCTGGCTGCAGAGCAAAGTCTGAGGTGGGTCTGCATACTTAGTCTGTGGCTTCCTCTGCGACCCCTGCCTGCAGACAAAGCTCTGAATGGATGTGAGGGACTTGGGCCTAGGGCTTCTTCACCTTTCTATCCCAGGGAAAAGATTCACCAAACCAGTGATTTCACTATTTTCAAACATTTGGAGTCTTCTGTGCAAATGTGAAGCCCCCCAGCCTGAGAGCTGGTCTTGCATCAAACAGAAAGCAAGGCCAGCCGCCAGCAGCTCCAAACCCAGCTGTTCCCCAAGCTCTAGATGCAGGTGTGAGATCATCCCCATGAACCTCACCTGCCTCCAGTTTGTCACCTCAATGTCATTACCACAGGCAGAGATGCGGTTGGGGCTTTTGTTTTACTTCACACCAGGGGGAAGTCATTTTTGGAATTTTTCATCTTAAATAGTTTTTTCTTAAATGTATGTGACACATATTCCTCATAGGACTTAATAAAATAGATATTTCTCATGCCTGGAAAGTAAACTACAGCTGCACAGATTGAAACAAAATTTATTTTTTAAAACATTCTGGTTGGAATCATTCAAAATATAGGTTTAGCTATAATTTCTGAAAAAAAATGTTAAGAACAAATAAGAGGAGAACTTGTTCAGAAAGTAGCCTTAATACAATGCTAATGAGCAGAACAAAACACTAACAAAGTATGTATACATTAATATATCCTGGTGTTTCTTTTTATAATATAATTTCAAAACAGGAAAAATTATAAATCCCCTTCAACCCACATAAAATGCCATCCATCATGGAAGCAAGTAACAAAACCGTTATTTTCAGATTCTTAAAAATCTATCCTGAAATTGACATTACTGTTAAGAACAGAAAGAGGGGATAAGGGGATAATCATAACTACAAAGCTAATTGTTATTACAATGATTCCTTGAAAACACAAAGAGAGAGCCCATTCTTTTGCAAGAGCTTTGGGTGAAGTGTGTAAGGAGTAGTATTCTTGTTTGTGACCTCAGTGCAAAGAACACCCAGGTTTTTATTCATTTGGTTGTTTTTGTTTTGTTTCAGTTTGTTTTTTGTTTTTATGAGTGTTTTTTTTAATATAAATCAAATGTATTCCCCATCCAGTAAGTGTCCAGCAGAAAGAACCATAATGGGAATGTGGTTTTCCTGACATTCTCAGGTGACTTCCTAGATCTCCTTGTCACAATCAAGACTGTTAAAGTGACAACAAGAAACAAACCTCTGGGATTCTGCAACCTCCCCAGGCACAGTGTACTAAAAGGATTTGCCTTGTCTCACCTCTCCTGATTATGCAATATATGCTAGAAGCAGAAGAACGGTGACACGGACCACTGGGCCGTGGACAGTGTTTTCTGGTCCCACTTGTTTCATCTCCTCATTTTCTATTTTGTGTTTTGCCCTAACACAGTGAGAAGGTGGACAGAACACTAGGCAAACGCAATGAGAAATGCTTTCGCCTTGTCTGAGAGATACAGAATGCAGAGAGGTGAAAATTTACAACATATTACATAGGCAAGCATGTACACACATACATGCACATGTGTGCTGTGTGTGTCTGTGTTTTTGTGTGTGTCTCTTTCATATCAAAGTACCTAATAGATACTTTATTAGTGTGTGTGGAGAGAGAGAGAGAGAGAGAGAGAGAGAGAGAGAGAGAGAGAGAGAGAGAGAGAGATATGAGGGAAAGGGGAGGATGTTCAGCTTTATAAAAGACATTTCCCTTCAAGTTGTGGATCAATCTTTTGCAACTCAAATATTAAAGGCCTTAGAGAAGTCTATGATTTCAAAGACATTTAGTATTACCTCTTTAATAAAACAATATTTGCTAATATAATCACCCTTAAATTGTCCAAATTTGAATGCATATATTCCAAAGTAACATGCAAACCCAAATACAGAGTTCACAGTTAAACTTCCTATGTCTTCCTTTTTAAACATTTCACCTTTACAGTAAGCAGGTAACACCACCAATTGCAATATTTCACATAACAGATATTGGTTAGATATTGTTCAAACAAGAAAAATAGCTCAAGAATTCTTATTTGGAAGAGAAGCAGGAAAACTTATCATTATGTGCCAACTGCCCCACTCTGAGAATATCTGGGGGGGGACGGCCCCTCCACATCACAGTGATTCTACTTATCTCAAAGACTTACCAAGATAAATTAACCACATCTGTCCACTGGGATTGGTAAGTGCTTTTTTGTTTCCTATTAGTTCTAAGGCACTCAGAGAGAGAATGCTATTCACTGTACCTCATGATCTCAAAGGAAACAAACACTTGAGACGATTATCTCTATCTAACTTGCACACCCCCAACCCTCAAAGTATAAATATTCCAAAGGAAAATCCTACCATGAAAAGCAATTATGGGGACATAAGACCCCAATAAATTACTCAACAAATAAACAACAAGAAATACACACTTATTTGACCAGTCTTCAAGAAAACAATGCCCAAATCAAACTCTTAAATTGTCCTTAGAACAACAGTCCAGTTATTAGCCATTGGGAACTGAAGATACTAGAATATTCAACACCAAAAGGTAATACCACACTAAAGCATAAGATAAACGCAAACCAACTTACAGATCATAAGATAGACATTTTGCAAATTCACTTTAAGTGACTGATGCACAAGACAGTCTAAGAACATGTCTCCCTGTGATCAGCACTCATAGTCCTAGTATCTGGTTGCTGCAGAACAGCAGAAGTCATTAGATCTGAAGACTACTTGAAATTAAGATAACTAAATTTTTAAAGGGTTTTTTTTTTTTAGTTTTTATGCTCTTTTTTTTAACTGTTATCCTTTAGACTTGATCCTTAAAGGAAAGCATTCATTCTTTCTGAACCAAAAGAAAATCTTAGTCTTTCTTATCTTCATTTTCAATATACTTTCATTTTTGATGTTACCAATGGAGATCCGATTTTGATAACCAAATTCAGTTCACTCTATAATAAGAGGAAAGCATGAAGCAGCAATGGAGGGATAATTCTCAATCGCCAAGAAGTCAGGTCTATAAAGGTAGCAACCTGGAACACACGGGTTCTGCAGGAAGACTAGCCCAGACTTCCCTGACCTGAGGTCAGAAACTGCTCACCCTTACTTCCCCCTGTTTCACCTAAGCTTTATCTCATCTATTTATACCTTTCTCTCCTAATTTTGCTCACTGAGAAAAAGAGAAAAAATGAAAGGGGAAGGGCAGAAATTACTACCAGTATTACTGATGATAAAAATATAGGAATAACAACAGTATACTAATAAAAGCTAACAGAGCTTACAACACTGCCATAAAAAAAGATGCATAATGTGAGTCACACATAGAATTTACAATTTTCTCTTGGCCACATTTTTAAGAAGTTGTTTAAAAGACTGGATATTAGTGTATTTTATTTAACCAAAGGTAATCAAAATATTATTTGGGCATGAAATCCATATAAAAATTGAGATATTTAATGTTACTTTTTCCTATCACAAATCTAGTGTATTTTACATTTATAATACATCTCAACTTATACCAGTCACATTTCAATGCTGAAGAGCCACATGTGGCTAGTGGCTCCTAAATTGGATGGTGCTGCCTTATAACCTGCCAGGTGCTGGTCTAACTGCTTTAAATGCACAGATTCATTTAATCTTCACAACAATCCTACAAGGTAAATACTACCATTATTCTCATTTTACAGATGAGAAACTGAAACAAAGAGCAGAGAACCAAAATCACAGGATAGTAGGTATCAGAGCCAAAATTCAAAGCTTGGCCATCTGGCTACAATGACTATGCTATTTATTAAGAACCTACTGTGTGTATGACAGGCACAGAGCTGCAGGCCTCAATAAACTCTCTGTGCTCCTCAGTACAACCATAGAAGATAAGTATTAATATCTTTACATAACAAAATACTTTTAGAGTAGGGACATTGTGCCTTCCCAAGAAATACATGGTTGAAGACATTAAGGATAACTAGGTCCTGCACTAAAAGAATATATAGTCTAGTAAGATAATACAAAACCATTAAGGAGTGACTAGATCACCATGTATAATTAACTAAAAAAGAGATATCAAAAGTATTATGGTGATTTAGAGGGGAAACTCTTGATCCATTAAGAGAACAAGGCCTTCAGGAAAGGGGTAACATTTTAAATGGACTTAATTAAGAAGACTAGGAGAAAATACTCCAAGAGCAAAGGCAAGGAAGTAGAGGAGAAAAAAAAGCCTTGCCTTGCATTGAAGGAATGGCTAAAAGAAATTAAGTGTGGCTGAAGTGCAGAGCACAGGTAATGTACGTACAAATCAGATGTGGGAAAGTTATCCAAGATCCACATCATGGAAAACTCAGACTCTGTCAATGTCTGAGAAAAACCAGTAACAATTATAAAAATTGAGCTTTAGGTAAAATTTCTCAAGCAGCAATGTACAGGATGGATAGCAGTTGGAGAGATTGCATATAGAAGGCTGGTACGCATGCTACTCAAAGAGTTGAGGCAGTCAGTTGACTCTGAGGCTCTGTGGATACAGAATCCTTAAGATCTGGGGTCTACTGTTAAGTCAATGATGATAAGAGTTTTAACCTTCGGTGATGAGTGGAGTGATGGAGCCATTAGCAGAAACCATGGCTACAAAATGATCCAACTAGTACTCTGGTTAACCATAATAAGCAGGTGGGAGTTTTCCCTTTCTTATTCTTTCTTTTTTTTCCTTTTAGCCTAAACTTTCTGCTGTATCTGTGCTTCCCACATCAAGATTTGCATATTGGCTTTATATCTGGCTCTTACTTTAAAGAACTTCTTTCCTATCAAGTGAATAGTTAGTGGTTAGCAGAAAATGGTAAGGGGCATTCTTTCAAGTAAGACAGAGTTACCTCAACACCTCACATATCAACCCAAAGACAAGAAGAATCTCAGATCCCTACTTCCTGCACAGTTGAATAATGCTTTTTAAAGGAATTAATGAACAACCATGCCTAAAATACTGGCCTTTTCACTTGAAGTTCTTTTGTTTTAAGTAAAAAGTTGAAAAACAATTTCCCTACTGCCTCCTTGCCTCTTGCCTTTATTTATTATTTTTCATGTTTAATTTAAAAAGACTTCCACTTTAAGCAAATATCCCCCCCTTAATTACCCTAACGGTAGTAGAACTGCATAAATTTTGCCTGAGGTTAAAGCTGGAATAGAGCCTAATCACTAGCTTGAGACATTGTTCTGGCCAAGAAAAGCAGAACACATTTTTCCCGTGTGTTGGAACAATACATAGGGACTTCCATTAAGACTTCCTTCACCCAGTGCTGATTCTGATTAACACCACTTTCCTCATTCATGTGGGAAATCTGAGTGTTCTTCACACTACCACCTAAAGATTCAGGTAAAGAATCTCAATGTAGTAGAGTTCAGGTGCATATACGTCTTCAGTGGCAAACAGGAACACACATGCTACTCCAAAACCACTGCACACCAACTTGGTAAGCCTTCCTTTGATTCAGCGGGTTTTGTTCTGGAAGAACCCTCAGATCTTTCTGCTGATTTCCAAGAAGGAGCTTTACAAACACAATGATAAGAGCAGGTAGAAAAGTCAAGGAAAAACAAATATATGTAAAATAAGTGCCAGATAAAACAATTAAGCAATTACAAGTATACACTTAGAAAAATTAGAAAATTAATGACACTTAAAACACATAACAAATGGCTCTCAAGGACAAAAGGGACAAGATACACATAATCACAGGTGTGTGTGTGGGAATACGTTGCTGCTTTTTTCCTTTAGAGGCCCCAGTCCAAATTCTCAGGCTTAAGTATGTAGTCGTACATGTGTGGTCTAAAGATGCTCAAAGCACTTTTCTTATCCTATAATTCAATCTAGTAGTAAAAGTATGGTGCTCTGGAAGAGCGAACTCAGGGCAGCTGGTAAATTTCACTGGAATCAAATGATCTCATCTGCTAACCATCCAGGACTCTTCAAAGTTTGGAAATACTCTTGTGTCACTGACCATCTCTCCAGCAACTGACAAGGGACGTGGTAAGGGTGAGGAGGCAGCTACCTTTCCATTTAGGGAAATTTCCTGCATTGTAGTTCACTATTCCACCCAACAAGAAACTCTACCGTCCCTCGTCCCAATTTGAAACTCTATCTTTGATGTGAGTAGCTGAAGGGATCACAGATTACTACCTACTTAGGTAAACATTTGTATACACTCCAAGTAGACTGGTGGCTTTGTGCTGTAAAGGACAAGAGAAACTATAGAGACTCTACTACCTGAACCACGAATGCACTCCTCTTTATGGAAAATAATGCCCAACCCTCTTTGGAGATAACTGGCTGCCATCTGAAGATAAATTCACAAAAATCAATGATGATGATTTTTATGGTTTGAATCTTAAGTGTCTTCCAAAAGCTTGTATTTTGAAAGCTTGGTCCCCAGCTGATGGTACTATATGGAGGTAGTGGAAACTCTGGTTGGGACCTAGTTGGAGAAAGGTCACTGGCGGTATGCTTTTGAAACATACAGATTGTCCCCATCCCCTGGCTCTCTCTTCTTTCTGATTAACAGCCATCATAATTTGAGCTGCTATGTCACCAAGGGGTCCCTGCCATGATGTTCTGCCTTCACAAAGGCCCAAAGCCACAGGATCAAGCAACCATGGGCTGTAAAACTCTGAAATAGTGAGCCAAAATCAATCTTTCCTCCTTTAAGTTGATTTATTCAGGTATCCCGTCATAGCACTAGTAAGTTGAGTAATAACAGTAATAACAATAATAACAGTTTTAAAATAATGGCAGAAAAATATTTTAAATGAATAATGGTAATAAACATTTCTTATGCTAGGGATATTTAGAAAACACAGGGTCTGCCGTGGTTAAGATCTCAATTAAAATTCAAACACCTAGAACAACCCACTTAACCTTCAAGTTCCTATTTCTTCACCCAAAACATCAGAAGAGTGAAGAAGCACAAATTCAGAGAGCTGATGCGGAGATAAAAACTGAGTGGTGTTGATGAAAATACCTGGCCCACTGAAGGGGTTTCCCAAACATTCCTTCATTACTCTCCTTTCCCAGGATTTAGTTCACTGTGTCTTAAAAAAAAAAAAAAAAAAAAAAAAACAGAGACCTGGCCACCAACAGGAGTAGACCCCCAGGGTCCTACATTTCTTGAGTTCTCACTGTGTTCCAGGCATTGGTTAGGGCATTTGACATATAGTTTCTTTATTTTCTATAATCATGGAATTTGATTTAGTTTTTAGGGTCAAGAATCGAAAGCACGATTTCTTCAAAAAGGAAAAAAACAGTGATTAACACCAGTTTTTAAGACCATGACAGTTTGTTTGCCTCACTGTTTTGATGCAAGCTTGATTTACATTCATTATTTGTGCTGTTAGCCTGATGCCAACCTAAATGTCACAGAAAGGGAAGATTGGGGAGGGGCTGGAGAAGGACCAAAACTGATACAAAGTGAAATTGCCAGCAGAAGAAATGAGTCTGCAACTCTGAAAAATAACAAGAGGAAAAAGAATTAACACAGGAAGGAGGAAGAGAGGGGGCCAATGTGGAAGTTTAAGGAAGGCACTAATATGGGTGCTTGAAATGAACTTGCCTATACTTAAGACATAGGTGAGGCGTTGGGGATACACAGCAAGTCATCAGAAAGCAATGGCTATTGTTATGGTGATTGTTATTGTGACTTTACCTCTCTAAGCCCCAGTTTTCTCAACCATCAGAGTTCACACTGGGTGGCCAATTTTAAGGAAGTCTGAATTTTTAAAAATTCATGAAAAGATGTGAGAGTTTCTTTTGGTTTTGTTTTTTTGTGGCACTGGGGTTTGAACCCGGAGCACTCTACCACTGAGAAACATATCCAACCCCTTTTTATTCTGCAAAAGGAACTCCCCAAAGTTGCCAAGATTGGCCTCAAACTTATAATCCTCCTGCCTCAGCTTACCCAATCACTAGAACTGTAGTCACTAGTGCACACTTCTCTCAACTTTTTAGTTATTTTTTTAAGGTTAAGTATTAACATGGTAATCAATACCTGTAATCCCACTCAATCACTTGTTCATGTAGAAAATTAAACAAGAATTCTAACAAAAATAAATGAACAAGCAGAGGGCCATTTCACAGACCAATGAGAAAAATGTACCATGAATTAAGAAGTGAAATTAACCCTCTGTGTTCATGTTCAAAAAAATTGGGGATAGACATAGTTACCCTGATTTGAACATTACACACTATATACATGTACTGATATATCACAACTTACCCAAGTGTGAATATTTTTTTTGTATCAAGATAAATAAGTAAATAAGAAAAATAAAATAATTAACATTTGTAAGCTATTTGGACAAGAAATTCTCAAGGGAAAAAGAAAACAGAGATGATATCTGATAGAATTTATAGAGTTAATAGTAAGATTATGATTCACCTATTTCTACTTAAAATACTAATTGGAAATATGTCATAATTTTTAATAAACTCAATCATAGCAGCAAAAATGATACTCTGATGCTAACAAGTATAAAAGGGCTCATGAGATATTCAGTACAAACTAATATCCTCAAGGATTGCACACTATTAAGATTATCTTTGGAGGCTGGGATGTAACTCAGTCCTAAACCACTTGCCTCTCATGCACAAAATCTGAGGTTTGAATCCCCAGGGCAAAATAAGAAAAAAAGAAGGAAGGAAAGAGAGAAATAAGGAAAAAATATAACTTGATTTTTGGTATTTGGGATTGAACCCTGCGACACTTTACCACTGAGCTAAATCTCCAGCCCTTTTTAGTTTGGGACAGGGTCTCAGTAAGTTGCCCAGTTTGCTTTAAACTTGTCATCCTACTGCCTCAGGCCCTGAGTAGCTGGGGTTATGCACCACCATGCCTAGATCCAAAAGATTACCTTTATGTTACACACCAGTGGATATCCATACCAAGCACTGGTCAAATGCCAGCTCACTCAATTTCCACAACTCTTTGAAATATGTATTTTTAATCTCTAAGCTTGCAATAGTAAGACCAAGGAAAGTTAAGAATTTGTCCAATAATTATCAAGAATATAAGTAACAATAAATGTTGGCAAGGATGTAGGGGAAAAGGTGCACTTGTATGTTGCTGGTGAGACTGCAAATTAGTGCAAACACTATGGAAAGCAATGTGGAGATTCCTCAGAAAACTTGGAATGAAACCACCATTTCACCCAGTTATCCCCACTCCTTGGCAAATACCCCAAATATTTAAAATCGGCATACTATCCGCCACACGATGTTCACAGCAGCTCAATTCACAATAGCAAAGCTATGGAACCAACCTATATGCCCTTCAGTAGATGAATGGATAAAGAAAATGTGGTATATTTACCCAATGGAATATTACTCAGCCATAAAGAAGAACGAAATTATGGCATTTTCAGGTAAATGGAACTGGAGACTATTATGCTAAATCCCCCCAAACCAAAGGCCAAATGTTTTCTCTGACATGCAGATGCTAACACCCAGTAAGGGTGGGGATAGAAGTTCACTAGATTAGACTAAGGGGATGAAAGAAAGGGAGGGAAGATGGGGAAAATAATTTATGGCAAGCACTGGATATTGTTTGAATTTTTTAATTAGGAAAGAAGTTTAAATTAATTCCAATACCAAATATTCCCCCCCACTCCCACACCCCCCAAAAAAAAACTTGCCCAAGGTTTTATTACTGGGAAGTGCAAGAATCAAGATTCAAATGATAGGTTTATTTGGCTCCACAACCACACCTTTTAACTATGCCTCAAATTTCATTAAAAGATACCCAAGAAACAGTACTTCGGGTGGAAAGCTTGTTACCCTTCAGAGCATATCATACTTTGTTCCAAATTAATGGCATCTACATATTTGGCTCAGCAAGGTCACTAACAATATGGTCCTAGAGGAGAAATATTTCTCACAAATACAGATAATATTATATAAAAAGCTAATCTTTTTTTAAGCTGGACTGCAAGTACAAAATAAGGGCTGGGGATAGAGCTCAGTTGGTAGAGTGCTTGCCTTGCATGCACAAGGCCCTGGGTTTAATCCCAAGCATCACTAAAAAAAAACAAAAAACAAAATAAAACAAAACAAACAAAAAAAACTAAAATGGTCAAAGTATATAAAGGGAAGAGGATAAAAAGATAAAAAGCCTGCAGTGGGGTGGTACTCAGCAGACAAACCCGAACACCCAACAGCAATGGGCAAACCCCAGACTACAGCCATGAGCACTTAACAGGATTCAAGTAGGAAATACGATAAAATAAGTCACAAATAGCAACAGGGTGTGTAGGTCTCAGGAATTTCAATTTTACTTTTACACTTTAGATTCTGTTGTTTCTGATAAGGAAGCAGGTTGACTAAAGATACTTATTTGCCTTAATACATTGAGCAAAGAAAAAAATTATTTTTAAATTTCCAATGCAAGACAATGATCCAGGAGCATAGTAGCCATGGCTTCTTGAATGAACATTACCTCTCTTTTGTGTAGATTTTAAATGAGTACAGTTCATGCTCTGGCCATCAGTGTCTTAGCTACCACTACCAAAGTAGAGAAAGTAAAATAGCAAGGGCTTATGTTGGAGCAAGCCAAATAGCACAAGTTGCAAGGAGTTTGGAAAACAGTATAACATGTAAGGAAGAGCCTCCAAATCGCAGGTCAAGTGTACAGAGCATAACTGACCATGCAACAGGTTTCAGAATAAACAAACTACATCCAGTCTTTCAGCTTTTTTCTCTACCTTCTTATCTCTAAAATGGAAATTGTAATTTAAATTAATACAAGTAACACTATAAAATGTTAGGTGCTACAATTACATTAAATGAAATATACTTTGGAATTCTAGAGATATGTGCACACAAAAACAACCCAGTAAGTGATATTACCTGTAGAGTGTTTTCATATATTTGTATGTACGGTTGACAATCACATATTTTAAAATTAATGAACATATATCACTAAAGCCGTTCATTGTATTATTTCTTCACTGAGCAGTCACTTACGTCTTACCTAGGAAGGATTTAAGCAGAAGAATGAATGAAAACACACACACACACACACACACATCTACTCTGCATTTTTTTTTTTAGTTGTCAGTGGACCTTTCTTTCTTTTTTATTTATTGATATGTGGTGCTGAGAATCGAACCCAGTGCCTCAAACATGCTAGATAAGCACTCTGCTACTGAGTCATAACCCCAGCCCTCCACCCTACATTTAAAGAAACATTTGACAACTTCTCAAAATAAACTGCATAGTGATAAATAAACTGAATATTGGACCAAAAAATCTACAAACAGAACTCTTCAAACATAAGCATATTAATACAAGGCCTAAAAGCAGTAGGAGTTCCCAACTTTGATTTGTGAATCTTACTCCAAAAAGTAGGCATGTGATCCTTAAGTACATTTTGAGAGTCCTTGAGTGTGTGTTAACACACCCAAAGCAGGAGTGAGCTGAAGTGTAGTCCATCCCCCACCAAAAAAAAAAAAACCCTCAAAAGAAGTATTAAAAAGAGTATTAATATGCATTAAGTTCAACTTAAATCATTATAATTTTTTCCTGTTTCTTTCCAATTCTCATAAGGATATTTGTGGTGACTAAAGTAAACTAAAGAAAATTCCTTACAACTTACACTTTGGAAATACAAACTTTCTGAAATGAGACATTACAAATATAATTTCCAAGGAGCAACTTTTATAAAGTAATGATCTCAGAATCTGACCACTCCTCAAATATTCAAAATCCACTTAAACTACATGCCAATTTTCTACTGAAATTATAATAGTAATTATCAAATATTATAACTTCTGCTGTACATTAAGCTTCATACTAGGAGGCAGGGATAGGGGGGTGTAGGGGTGTGTGTGTGTGTGTGTGTGTGTGTGTGTGTGTGTGTGTGTGTTTAGGTATTGGTAATTGAAACCAGGATGCTCTACAACTAAGCAACATTCCCAGCCCTTTTTATTTATTATTTAGGGACACAGTTTTGCAAAGTTGCCCAGGTTGGCCTTAAACTTGAGATCCTCCTGCCTCAGCCTCATAAGCAGCTAGTATTACAGGAGTTTACCAGCCTACAAAGCTTATAGTCTAATATTAACTCATTCTCTCATCACAAAAAAAAACATAAAAATATGCTTACCTTTCATTTTTTTTAAGAAAGAGAGAGAGAGAGAGAGAGAGAGAGAGAGAGAGAGAGATTTATTTTTTAGTTTTTTGGTGGACACAACATCTTTGTTTGTATGTGGTGCTGAGGATCGAACCCAGGCCACATGGGTGCCAGGCAAGCATGCTACTGCTTGAGCCACATCCTCAGCCCCTACCTTTCATTTTTTTTAAAAAAGAAACTTGCCCAAAGTCAGAGATGAGTTATCCAACCCCAAGTGAGCCTAGATGCAAAGGCTTATGTTTTCAAACTCCCAGTGGTATTTAAAGTAGGGCTAGTGCAGCATTTTACAGAAAACTGGCTGTTTCCTATTGCATAGCCTTTAAGGAAAAAGTTCAAAAGAAAAGAAAAGCAGAAGAATGGAATCCATTAAGAACTTACAGATAAACTGCCTGAAACTTGCTTGAAGGCTGATTTCTGAAATCAGAAAACATCTTAAAAACTCAAATGTTGTTGTCATTTATCCAAACATGTCAGATGCAATATTAAAAATTCTCATCAAGAAAACACTATGGTGACAGGTAAGTGAAAATCTTAAAATAGGGGGCTGAGGTTTTGGCTCAGTGGTGGAGCACTTGCCTAGCACATGTGAGGCACTGGGTTCGATCCTCAGCACCAAATAAATAAATAAATAAAATAAAGATATTGTGTCTATCTATAACTAAAAACAAATTGAAAAAAATTAAAATAGTGTTGTATAAATGGAAACATTCTAGCTCAAACCTCTTGATCTAGCTCAGAAATTAATATTTTCAACTACATGAAACATTAAAAACAAAACCTTATAATATCATTATTATTCTGCAAATTTAAGTATGTCAACAACTTAAATTTGTTTGTTTTTGGTGCTAGGCATTGAACCTAGGGCCTCATGCATGCTAAGCACTAGCTCTACCACCAAGCTATGTCCCTGACCTAACTACGTATGTTTTAAGCTAAGAAAAGTTACAGAAGCCCTGAACACAAAACGTACTATATATTTACCTTTATATTACTTATGAAGTACCCCTTTTGCATTATTGAAACTGGTCAAGTAGTTTTACAAATTTAGGCAATGATTTTGCTTCATCAATTTAACATCTTCCTCTATACAATGACTAAAAGTGTGTCAGTTCTCCACTCAGTTATCCAACGGTTTTTCCTTATATAGGAAACACAGCTGAGTTTCCAGAAGAGAATCAACTATGTTGTTTTGTTTACAAAAAGCACATTGAATACTTTATTAAGAAGCAAACCCTTAATGTTCATTAAATTTTGCTCAGTGATTCCCTTAACCAACAAATTATTTTTTTTTCTTTTATATTTATTTTACAGTTTTAGGTAGAAACAATATCTTTTTATTTTATTTTTATGTGGTGCTGAGAAGCGAACCCAGTGCCTCACGCATGCGAGGCAAGCGAGCTACCACTTGAGCCACATCCTCAGCCCTAACAAATTCTTCTTCTGAAATACTGAGAAGTAGTTTGTATGTCAAATGTTGAATATGAAATCTTTCTAAGTGGCATATCAGAATCACACATGAAGCTGGGCACTAGGGCAGGGCTGATATCCCATCTACTGAGGAGGGGAGGTAGGCAGGTCACTGGAGTCCAGGAGTTCAAGATCAGTCTGGACAACATAATGGGAGCACTTCTCAAAAACAAGCAAATACACAAAAATAACTTCACATGAAATTTTTTTAACTTAAGGCAAACAAATAATTTAAAGTCCACTCAGGAAAAATTTTGACTGTTTTGATTTCAATACTAAAGTAACTATTGATATGTAGAAATTCTGTGTCTTTTTTTAAAACAGGTGGTCTTTGACTACCTAGAAAACTAAACTAGGAAGGAAGTGAAAGCCAAGAAATAACTTCAAGTTTTCCCCAATAAGAACATTCACTGACTTCTTCTAAAGGTTTTCTTCCTTCTCCTAGAGTGATTCTGAAATTTCATTTAAATCCCTTACAGCTCCTACCAAATTATATTAGAATTGTGACCTTATAAGATGCCTACAGATGATTCTAATTAACATTAGTTTGTAGAATGGATTAATAAATGTATTTTGTAGCTCTTTGCATAAATTACACATATATCGCCCATGAATCAATAGGGAGAATCTAAGAATAATTCCTGGAAAATCTACAAAGAAACCCAGGTTGGGGATAATAAGAACCTAATGAAATAGTACTTTTAGAATAATTAATAAATATAGGTTCTGACTGCTCTCATTATTGTTGAAGTGGTAATGAACCAAATGATGGTGAGGGAGAATATATTAGTCATTGCCCCCACACTGTGTAGTGTTTAATTGAAGGTTTTTGTTGTTGTTGTTGTTGCACCATTTTTTAATAAACATTTGGTTATTTTATGATACAACAATAATGATGCACAAAAAAACTAAGTCTAAAGGCAAAATTTAAAAGAGTTGAAACTTCTGGAAACTCAAAGGTCCCTTCCTCCGTGGCTCTGGATATGACCTATTTACATTCTGTCTTTTTTTAGGGGGTGGGGAATGGAGTGCTGGTGATTGAACTTAAGGTCTCACAAATGCTAGGCAACTTCTCTACCACTGAGATATGTCCACAGTCTCACATTCTTTCTGAAGGCCACACATACGACACTCTTTCTAGTAAAATCTACTGCAACAAAATAAGAGGGGTACAAATGCACTTGCTTGTCCTCAGTCGACTCCTGGTCCCATTCCCCTTGCTATCTCCATGATAAGCATGCTCTGAGGTGCTTTCATATTCTTAATGCTCAGGCAGCAGTGATGACTGAGAGGCCCCCAGGCACCTCAAACCAATGCTGTCACTTCTAGTCACTGCTCAGCTCAGCTAATGCCATGCCTGTCATGACAAGCATCAGCCACCTTAAGGCACCACACCTTTGCCTCCACAAAACATACCTTTGAAAAAGGTATGAGCAGAGAGGGAACCTGTTTTAGGGTTGCCAAGGGAAGCCAGCCTTGTCTATAAACAGCAGAGAGACAATGAAAGAGAGCCCAAAGCCACAGATACCACATGACCACTGGCCCTGAGTGCAAATAATTGTCCTACTTCCTGTGCATGGATGTGGGGGTGGGGACAATGACATATGAAGATACAGTTTGACCAGGCTAAAGTGGGTTTAGTCGTCAGCCTAAACCTGCCATCTGGTGTTAAGATATAGCAGATCACACCCCAGATGTGTTTCTTCAAACAAATCACATCTTTTTTCTTACCCCTCTTTTTCCCCCCTTTTCTGTATAGAAAGAGGTGCCTGCCAAAGACACAAATCAGCTGAAGTTTACTTTACACTAAAAACTCCTGTACTCACACACAGATGAGTAGGTATGTCATTTCACACACTCATATCCCCCAAACAACCATTTTTCAAAAGTGGTATAAAGAGATGCTGAGCAGAAAATCATTTGTTCACTAATCGTCAACCCTAAAAGTTGAGGCTATCCTTAGTCATTGAAAACGGTTTCATCTGGAAAATGAAAAGTGTTGCAGGGAAGGAAGGAGAGTTCTGAAATCCCTGTCATCCTCCATATTTTCATCTCAGTATCTCATTCCACAATTGGGGTGGGGAAGGGTTATGCAGTGCTATCATTTGCACCTCATTACACTGGGCTGGAGCTTTGAGAAAGCTGATATTCCCTCTAAATTTTTACAGATGCTTCTAGTTTACCAGTTCATGACTTCACTACTAGAAAAGACTTCCTGCCTCTAAACTGCTCACTGGCATGTACGCTAAATTTCAAAAATCCCTGAAAAAAGTAAACCTTTGTGGTGTTCTCTTAACTTTCTTCCAGGGGGAGGGGAGGGTCACCAAAACCAAACCAGGCAAAAGCTTTTTCTCCTGTGGACTGAGACAGCATCTCAGAAATACTCCCTCTAACTACTGACTGTTCATCTCAATCTGGAAACCACCTCACAAAAATATTCATTAATAGAAAGGTATTTGTGGAAGGTGTTTTTCATCGTAAATCATGATTGTGACATGTTCAGTAAGTTGTGGAAATAATTCGATCACAGACAGCCTCTCACCTGCACATATACGTGTGTCTTATTTCATGCGTGTCATTTGGAAAACACTTTGGGACAGAGAGACAGGACACTTTCTAAACCACCATCCCTCTTTGTTTAAAGGCTCCAGGGTTTTTCAAAGTTCAGGGCAGGTGACACTGGTCTGTTCTTAATCTTTACTGCTGTAGCAATGTTAAGGCAGATGACGAGGGACACAAATCCCCTGATGGAACTGAACACATTCCAAGCTCCCCGACCCACTCAAAGCTGTAATCCCCTGCAGCTGGATCTTACTTACCACCATGCACAGCTAATACATTTTTTAAAAGCTAGTCACTGGTGACAAATGTAAACTGGACAAAGCAGCTCCCCCTTCTCCCTGCCTCACTCCCTCATCCCTCAATCTTTCCCCATAACCCAGAGACTTGCTGTTTCTGTGATGGATAGGACCTGCCTTTTAGAACCACCAAGCCTGTGCCGTATAGCTCTACTCTAAGTGACTAGAAGGTTTTAAAAGCATCTTCAGCTGTCAGACTATAACAAAAACAACAAAAATGTCATCCTTAACACAAACATTTCACAACTGAGTAAACCCTATAAGTTGAGATTATCACTGCTGTACTGAATCCACTATTTATTTAGCTGTCACATGCAGGCAAACTGTTCTGGCACCCTGGCTGCTTGATTGAATTAAGCTGGCTGCTATATTCTGGGGCATAGAAAAATAAATGCAAAAGAAAAATTTAAAATATATATATATATATATATATATATATATATATATATATATATTCCCTTAATGTTTTACTTTAGGCAGAAACTTGACTGAAATACAGTGAACAAGTAGCCTTTATGGTAGGTAAGTATGTTTTTCACTATGAATTCTGAGCACCCATTTAAAAAGCGAAAACCTGTAACCCAAGGGGACAATAGTTCTGTGCTGGATGAAATCTCAAAAAAACCAGTGCAACAAATTTTGGAAAACCACAGCCTAAAGATGGATAGAAGGACAGTAGAAAGGATACATTGGGTTATTTAAATTAGGGGGAAAGTAATCTTAAATTGTATCAAAATGACATAAAATATAGATGACATTTCAATAAAAGGACAAGCTAGCCTCTTCACCTGATGCAGAGAAACCAAGGGTTAATCTATGTGACTTTTTTGGGGGTTTATTCTAGTTACCAGATAACCAGCATTAAGTGCTATGATTTAAGTGATATTACTGATTATACTTGGAGATAGCTACCACAACACTGACTACAACACTTAAATTGCATTAGGTTTAATTACTGCAAAGTTACATCTGGAGAGGGGAGCATAATTTTATAACCACTCTCAGGATTCTAACTTAGGTGCTCAGTCCCTGCATGATGCATACTTGCCCAAGTAATTGAGGCCCTGAAAGGCACCACAATTAATAATGTGTAACTAGCAGAAACACAAGAAGAAGAGACAAGAAGCAGGTATTTATGAATTAAATTCACATCTATATATGTGACCTCTTGGTATCCTCTTACCCTTTTTGACTGCAGGTACTCCAACCTCAGCAGGAACCATGCAACAGAATTTTGGCAGGCGGTGGAAAGAGGGGGCATTACGCCAAGGGGGAAAGAATTAAATCAATGGGCTTGGAAGAGTCCAGCTCTGATTTACTTGTCACCCATATTCCCAAAATCCAAGGAATACAGTTAGCACTTCAATCAAAAGGCAAAAATAAAAACTCTGTTGTTGATGGCGAAGCTAGTGTCTGGGGACTGAACCTAAAAATGTGCATGT
This sequence comes from Urocitellus parryii, assembly GCF_045843805.1. Taxonomy (NCBI): domain Eukaryota; kingdom Metazoa; phylum Chordata; class Mammalia; order Rodentia; family Sciuridae; genus Urocitellus; species Urocitellus parryii. The sequence goes on along the minus strand of NC_135537.1, from coordinate 88,389,074 downwards.
GCATGGGAATTCATGAATGTTGGTGAAAGAGCAAGGAAAGGAGGGTAAGAGGTAACTGTGCACATGTGCACACGTGCATATAAAGAGTATTTTGTGGTACCTGTGAAACAAAAGTGTGAACTGCACATACTGCATTTTTTTAAATACTAAAAAAGAGCACAGAGATACCAAACAAAAAAAGAAGGAAAGAAAACGGGCCCCTATGATTTAAAAATTTCAGAGTCATGATTATTGACAAGGCACAAGTCTGAATCCATATTCCATGTCCACTTGTCCAAAACAACATTAAGGGATGTTTAACTTCTTCATATAATAATCAACGATGGCAGTACTTTACAGATTTATCTTATGTGTCTATTATAAAGTACAAGTAGTATTTCTACTTCATAATACAAAATGGTCTCAAATTCCCGTATCTACAATGATACATTCATGCTGTAAAATTGTCAAAAAACCTACAAAAAAAGTACAAGTTAAGCCTGGGAGGGGAAAAGGACTGAATTATAACCAGACATTTTCATGTTCCTTCAAATGTGAATTTAAATTGGAATTTGTTTAATCAAACCTTTTAATACTAAAGTATTCTATAACTATGTCCGACAAAAATCTCAGGTACAAATATACTTGTAACTAATGCAGTGATAAATACTGATTACATCTCTTAGAAAACCTACAATAAACAAATCATATTTAACTGTACTTCTAGGAACCAATTCACAATACTTACAAAAATCTAACTGAAAATGCTTAGTCTTAAGTATGCATAAATCCTTCCAGTGACATGCATATAAAATGAATACTGTCTCTTTAAGTTGAAGGACCTGCTATAGTTTGGTAGTATGAAGCCAAGAAAAAGTTCTGAAGTTTAACTCTCAGGAGCAAACATTTTCTACTTGTGAAGTAAACTCTGTTGAAAGACAGCAGACTATGTCCCACCAGTAAAAACAGGAAAGTTTGCAGCCAGTGACAGCTTTGCCTACAGAGGGGGAAAAAAAGTGTCATAGACTCACTTTATTAGAGGCCTACAAGAGTCCCTGTCAAGAACATAACTTCAACATTTGATCTGTTTAGTATAATGTCATCAATTTATGCAAGCTTTCTGAAGCCCTCCATCCCATTCATATCCTGACTATAAAACAAGTGCATCAATGTATACTAACCCAAGCTTTATAATAAACAAAATATTCTCTTGAGGGAATCTGTGAAATTCTCAAAAGACAAAACCTAGCGATGTACATTAACTTCTAAAATAAATATTTTCTACATAACATTTAGAAGAAGAAGAAGAAAGAAGTGAGAAGAGCTGAACAAAAGTTGAAAAAAGTCCCTATGTTTAAATTCTTTCTTAAACCAGACAAGAACATCGCCTTACAGAAGTTGGTTGGGGGCTGGGGTTGTGGCTCAGTGGTAGAGCCTTTGCCTCACACATGTGAGGCTCTGGGTTTGATCCAGAATGAATGAATGAATGAATGAATAAATAAATAAATAAATAAATAAATAAATAAATAAATACAGACATTGTGTTCATCTACAACTAAAAAAATATTTTTTTAAAAAAATGTGGTATGATACATAGCCTGCACCCCACAACTCCATATATGGAGAAGGGGTAGAACACAAGCCCTCATGACAGTGACACTCCCCACAAATCACCCCTTCTCTTGCCACCACTGACTTCACTCCCTACTTCCAAATGACAACTGGCCTATTCATCAGGTGATGAATTCTTCTCTCAGAAGCTCTCTTGCCTAAAAGAAGAGGGCCAAGATTAACAATGAAATCCAAATACATTCTTCTGGACAATTTCAACCTTCTGTCCCTATAAGCATTTTACCAGGATTGTTAAAAAGTAAAGAAAATACCCACTTTGAGTTTGACCTCCATTCTTTTTTTCCATTTCCTGGAACAGTTGCTTTCAAGCACTGTAATGCTGAGAGGGAAGGGCATCTATCCTTTCACTGTTGTTCCGCTTTCCACATTTTATGATCTGTGGCATAAAAATACCAAAAGTAGAAGGCAACCAGATCATTCAGATGCCAAACCCTAACAAGATCCACTACTGTCCTTTGCGGCTATATAAGTCTGATGGCTCAGGATACCAGATGTTTGGATGTACTTAAATACGATACACATAATACTATATTTATAATATACACAAATTTTAACTTACCGCATTTTTTTAACCAAAAATGTTTCTTTGGAATTTTTTCATACCCAGATCTCTATTGACAGTTTAATTTCAGACAGACTTTTATAGGAAAAACAACACAAAGAAATTATTATTACCATATTATTACCATGCACTTTCCAGGTCCTAGGGATTCTCTACAAAAACTGCAGGACATATGATGTTAGCATGTATGGATTGCAAGATGGAATACCCAGGATACTTCCAGATTCTCCAACTTAAGACTTCATAGTGGTCTTGATCTTGACCTGATTTTCACCAGCAGGTAGCCCACAACTGCTCTTAGGTAAAACTGTATTTCAGATATTAATTCGACACTTATAGAATGCTTATTATATGCCAGGCTTATGGCAGGTTTGGTGACTTAAGTATAAATAAAATATGATTCCTGCCCCAGGAGACAATCTTAATGGTGACTGAGACAAATACAAAGAAATACAGAAAGGCTATTGTATTGGCTTGTGTGCACCATAAATGTGGTTGCTACATATAATTTCTTAAAGAACACATGAATGAAAACTACTAATTTTGCCAATCAGCGTAGATAAGCTAACGTAAGTTATCCTTACATGAGTCCCCTATTCTACAAAGGACTAACATGCAAGTCATTAAAATATGGAATTTCTAACAGTGAATTAAATCTAGAACAACCCTAGATAATTGTCTTATGTAAGACCATTAGAAACTTACTATTTCTTTTCCTTAAAGGCAAGCAATAATTCTCCAGCAGTATATGTACATATCTGAAAGCCATCTTATTTGTTTTCAGTATTGCTGAGACAATCCTAACTGGCACCAGTTGATAAAGGCTCTGCATCTTTTAATATCCAGTTTGTATTATACTAAGTATCAATACAGAAAAAGTCACATGTCATTGCCCATCTTCTTACCTCTCTTCCTTCTATATGTGACACTAAAGTGCTCCCCAAAATACTATTTGGTTTTGAAAGGTACCGTACAATAGAAATAATTCCCTACACCAAATATTAAGCAATAATAAACATTTAATTAAGTGCTGTTCATTAGGTGGTGACCTTTGTGAAGGGACCAATCCAGTTTGATATGCACAGGTCTGTGAGTTGGAAGGGAACCCCATGTAGTCTATTTGAAGCATGCTGTGCTCTCTTTAGCTCTGGCACCAACTACTCCACTCCTTCCCACATGCCATTACTTCATGCCTCTCTGTTAGGCATCCGACCTGCAGTTCTCTCCCAGCCAGAAACACAAGGGCTGATTAAAAGAAGATCCTCATAACCATAAAGCCAAAAAAACCTATAATCTCTGGTATATAGTTTAAATCAAAAAGAATTTTTAAATCAAACAGTCAGCAAACATGGTGCATGTACCAACTTATATGCAAGCCTGCAAGCACACACCCACCACCACCCCTACCAGGAACTGCTGCTTGGCTCCCCAGAACACCTTCCCAATCTCTAGGCACAGTCTCAGAACTCTGTTCTCAGTAGCCATTACCAATCCATCAATATTGCATGAGAGGTGAAATCTGCTTTCTATCTTTAATTTAGTCTATTCTTCAGATAAGGGGCTCTAAAAAAGTACCAAAGATCAAAAAGCTCTTCAGTGACAGTCTGAGTTAGAAAAGACCCAGACAGCATGCCTTCTGGTCCATACCACAGTGTCTATCTGGAATGTTTATCACATACACCCTGACCTTTACCATTCTTTGGTTTCTCAGTGTCTTGATCATTTAACTTCTTACCACCCTCATTTTAGTAGCCACATATACTCCTTTCTTTTTTGCTTTTAGAGAATTTCAATGATCCTGGCATAAAAATGGAAAGAAATTTACGATCATTTTCATATCCAAGCAGTTAATGAATGCCCAGTTAACCTGGAACCTCTTCTTTCCGCTACTGTCATTCAAAAGTTCACTCTACAGCATGACTTTGCTTCTGCTCAGGAGTATTCACCCTATTTAAAAAGTGTTTCTTTTTTTACTATCATGATGGAAAATATTGCAGTGGCTATAGGTCTTTCCAAACAAGCACATTTGTGACAAATGGTAGGTTTTTCATGAAGACTCCAGAAGACTATTCCATGAGCTAGGGTTGTAGCTAAGTGGTAGAATGTTCTCCTGCCACATGTGAGGCAGTGGGTTTGATCCTCAGTACCACATGAAAATAAATAAATAAAATAAAGCTGCTGTGCCCCTCTACAACTAAAACAATTAAAAAAAAAGAAGTAAGACATTCCAAAAGCTAACAAGAATGACCAGGTTAAGTGGATGAGAAAAATTGGCATTCCTAAACTTGTCACCAGTCACGAAACAATATATAATAATGTTTATGAAGCTGACTCCAAATGAACTTTTCAGTCATATTTAATTCAGCAATCCCACTGTATAATGACCTAAGACTGCTCATCAGAGGAGCATTACCAGGTACCCATATATTTTTCAATTGAGTCATTTCCTTATTATTCAATTACTTTTAAAATACCATAACATATTGTAGCCACTTCACAATAGGTAGACCTAACCATAGACAGGAAGCATTTGATCTAATAAAATCAGCTTTTTTGGTTGAAACCTCACCAACATCATCACTGTGACCTCAGCTAGGGTAATAGAATCTTTTGGTTGCTTCTCTGATTCTTCATTAGAACACTGAAGTTCTCAGCCTCACAAGCAGAAATGACCTAATGAACAACATTCGAGGCAAATAAAAAATGGTTTACACATAAATGAGTGGGCATCAGAGGAGTAAAACTTCCTTCTTTAACATACACTATGGAAATCTGAAAGATATCCACATTGTAATGAGTTTTTTATTTTACATCAGGCACTGTATTGATTCTTACCCAAGCTGTATCTTATTTGATCTGCACTCTGACCCCATGCAGTGGCAGTTATTATCTCCATATTTACAAATAAGGGAATCAAGGCTTAATAAAATCATTTCGTCAAACCTCCCACAGTACAGATGGGATTCAAACTCAAGCCATTCTGTCTCAGATACTTTCAACCCCATGCTAACAGTGTTGCTTCAGCTATACTATGAATATTTACAAACATTTGTAAAAATTGTAAAGAGCAATCAGAAACATAACTGACTAGTTAATTCTCAAAATGCAGATATCTTGGCTGAGCAGTTTGTCTACAATCAAACCATCATATCATCAAGTTAATCAAATCCAGGTCACGGGGTATGTGTCTGTCACTTAAGACAACAATGGAACCCTTATGACCCTTGAGTGGTTTACTACTCTGTGGTATTTATCATGCCTTGTTATGAAATCAGAAATACAAAACTTGAACATGTTTAAACAATGAGTACACAAAATGTGTCAAAAAAGATAAAATACTTCAAAATAAAAGACTGATCAATGAAAAGATCTGATATATCATGAATAACCATTGCAAAAGATATACTTCCCAAATTTACATCTGTAAAACATTATTTAATGTGCATAGTTTTTAGAATTTGCAGGGTGTTTTACACTACATTCGTTATTTCAACTTATGAACCTCCACTGTGTTTTTAAGTATCTTGCCTATTATGGGTCTGCAAGAGTAGAAATACAATTCTCACTTTAAAAAGATGAGGAAAAAGATGAGAAACTACCATCACAGCCTCTAAACTTATTCATGTAGGTGTAAATATGACACTTTCTGTCCCTATGATAGGAAAAGAAACTAATGGGTGTTCAACTCTTGCCTTAGATAGATATGCTGGGCATTTTCATGTGATATAAAAAATCCTCCAGTATCAATACTGTTAAACCCAGAAGAGAGCAATGGATCAAAAAGGAGCAAATGCTAAAGAACAGAGAGGTGGGCAAAAGGGAGCATTACTACTATTGGCTGTAACTTCTTTGGTTGGTAAAGAATTGAATAGTACTGATGGTTCCATAGTCTTGTGAATAAACTAAAAACCACTAACTATGCACTTTAAATAATGAATTTATGGTATGTGAACTGTATCTCCATAAAAAAAAATGTGACCATGGTAAATGTTAACATTTGTGTGATCTGGGTGAAGGGCATATAGGAATTCATTGTACTATTTTTCCAACTTTCCTATAAAGTCTGAACTTATTTCAAAATCAAGTTTCTTTTAAGGCACAACAATGTGAATACAGTTAACATTATTAAATTGTATAATTTTTAAAATGGAGAGTAAATTTACCACAAGTAAAAACAGATAAAGGAATCTGCCCAAGATTCTACCTTCTTCCAAAACAGAATCAATACACAAATTCAGATATTTGTAACTCCAAACCTAATACTGTTATAAGACCCAAAATGGTAGGGTTGTTATTTTGTTTATTCCATGATAGTATTGAAAAGTTACTTATGATCATTCTAAAACTTTGCACTAATACACACGTTTAAATTCCTTTCTAGAAATGAAAACGCTACCACAACTGAGTGGATTTTAGTAAACATTTCTGTTGTACTTTATGTTTACCTCGTGGTGTAAGACCACAAAAGCATGAAAGGAGAGAAGGCTCAGAGGTACTGTGCTATCAATCAAAAATTTGTTCCTGACTGAATATTTAAATATTGAATATCTTTAAAAAGTGGTCTTATAATTTTTCTTTCTAGTCACTATTTCAGAACTAATAGTTACATGAAGCCATAAGCTTGTGAAAATTCTGAAGTTGATTTTTAACAGTAAAAACCAACAAAAATACTTAACAGGTCAGCAATTTCTCACAAGGATAATTTTTTTAATTACAAAAAAATAGGGACATGAGTTTTAACACACGTATAACCTGCTAATCTACCAAATATCCACAGTTGATGATATTTGCATAAATCAGTATATCTGGGTTTGATTTGGGGGCTTATGACTGCATATTTTCAGTGTGCCAAGTATATAAATATCCATATGCCTTTATAAATCACATTTACTCAAGAATGTTAAGAAGTGAAATTTCGAGTTCCACTTGTTAAGTTGCAATCAAGTATATACTAACAAAAATAAATAAACAGAAATATTCTTTAAAACAAACAAATGGGGAGGGGGAGGATATTGTCAAGTGGGAATTCTGGGTGAGAACAGAGTCCTATTTTTACCAGCATTTTTATCTTTTTTAATATCAGTAAATATTAAGTGATTCCAAACAGCAATATTATTGATATTCTGGACACAACAATCATGATTGTGTGCAAATTCTTTTGCAATTTGGATATGGCAGCGTTTCTGTCCTAATAAATTAACAGGAAGCATCCTAAGTCAGTCATTTGTGACAAACAAAATATCTATTGAGATTTCCAAATACCCTGTGGAGGTGGTAGCATCCCTAGGTTCAGAACCCAAACAAGCCTTAACAACTCCAGCATCTTCGTATTTCACAGTCCAGTGACACGTGGGAAACTCCTCCTATCAGTGGGGCTGGGAGCCAACCTCCTCACACACTGCCAAGATACCCCACATTTTGAAATAACCCTTCCTTTTCTGTGGCCTATCAATTGCGAATTCTGGTTTCCATTCTTAAAACCAAACACACCTGCATAAATTTGGTTGATGCCTCAAAAACTCTAAGAGAAATCGACATTTTAAAAATGGAAAGACTAGTTTTGTTGTTTAACACCTGTTTTCTACAGTCAGTGTTCAAATGATACTCTGATTAGCAAGAAATCACTGTGTGTTCAGTTTTCAAAACACAGAAATTATACCGTAAGTCCAAAGCCTAGATTACAGAAACACAAAACACTCAAGTCCAATGTCTCTGTATACATATGATACCATATGACAGAAAAAATGCAAAATGTACTCTTAAAAATTTAGTATTCTGGTGCTGGGGTTGTGATTCAGTGGTAGAACGTTTGCCAAGCAAGTGTGAGACACCAGGTTCAATCCTCAGGGCCACATAAAAAATAAAGTTAGTAAAATAAAGTTATTATGTCCAACTACAACTAAAAATATATTTTAAAACTTTAGCATTCCATTAAAAAGACGGTGTTAAGTTTGTAACAGTACTAAAGAATTTTATTTTTTAACTACCAAAAGAATAAAAGGAATGAAACTTTAAAATAGAAAATTCAGTCTTATCTGTATTAAATTTTAAATAATTATCAAAACAAGAATTGTATGATCTTTTTACTACTTCTTCAAGCAAAGCTCCAAAAGTCCTGTTTATTAATAAGAAAAGTCACTGTATTCTCCACTTTAAAAAATACTTAATTGCCACAAACTCTATGGCATATTCTTTCCCAAGTTCTGACTAGAATCCCTTAAGTCCACAGAAAGAAATCACCATGCAATATAGCGCAACACTAAATACCACATCTATCACCAGCATTAACTGCTCCCAATCCTAAGACTTTAATTTCCACCAGGCTACAGCTCAGAGACTAGAGCCTGGTGAGTTCTCTTTCAGCAGGCAGGGACAAGGACCACATATTTTCATACATGCTGGTGCATATAACAAACTGCCGCCTCAGTCATGAACATGTCCAAGACATAATTCCTAAATTAGTCTGCAAAAATTCTACTCGATGCAATACATTTTCCTAGAGTAATATCCAAATTATTTTAGACCAATCCATGAAATTAAATGACCAAAGCACCAGCAGTTTTTCTAAAACCCACAGTCCTCTAAAAGACTCTGGAGTTAAAATAAATCTATAAAATTTAGCTAACATGGGCTGGGGCTGTAGCTCAGTGGCAGAGTGCTTGTATAGAATGTGTAAGGCACTGAGTTTGATCCTCAGCACCATATAAAAATAAACAAAATAAAGGCATTTTGTCCATCTACAACTACAAATTTTTTTTAAATCTGCTATCACAATACCAGACCATCAATTTCCAATTACCAGATAAAATATCTTGATCAAAACTGCAAAAGTCTGTCAGTGTTGGTGTACAATTACAAGTAAAGACAGATATGCTTTTAAAGACAACTCAAATTTTCTTCCCTGAAAGTATACAATTTCTGCAAAACAAAGTAGGTGATACATTTTAAATAGTAATATCTGTTCACAGTGTCAAGTTACTTCATACCAAAAACCTTGATTTCTGTAGTAGGTCCTTCAGATAAAACTAAATGCTAAAATGCATGCTGTGGTAGGTCTACTTAGCAATTACTAGAAGTAAGCATACAAGAGATATAATTAGTTATGACACTAGGACAGGCATGTTTCAACATGTTTCAACACACACGCAGCTCAGAACAAAGTTTTTGGCATTATATGACAGAGGACTTAAAACTAAAGACTCAAAGAAAGGTTATGGAGTACGTATGTCTGTCTTTTTTTTTTTTAATTTAAAACTTGCCACATCAAATTATTTCTTTTAAGTCATAAGCATATTTTGATTTGTTTAAACATCTCCTTAAAGATTTCTCAGGGGAAAAAAAAAAGAACAGAACCACCACCCTCCAGCTTTCATTGAGTCTATAGTACAAATTAAGGAAGTTGACTTTACAAAATTCACTTGGTAAAAAGAATCACCTTCCAAAGAATTGCAATCTGACCAAACACATTTAGGTGAACTTGACAGTTCTAGTCATAGGTTTCTCAATCAACAATAAAAGACTAAATTCTAAAAATTAAAAATTAAATACACAAGACAATATAATTTAATTTTGAAAAGTAGAAGTTTGTCTGAGATATTCAAGATACTCCCAAACCTGTTAAGCAAAGTTTTAAATAAAAAAAGAATCTATTAAATAAATCCATTAGTAAATCATGATCCAGTTAGAATCCAGTTAGAACCAGTTAAGATTTTCTTGACAGAAAAGAAGATTCAAGTATTTTTGTAAATGTACAGTTTACATAGTAGATACATAAATAGCTGATTACAATAAAGTGTGATTAAACTCATGAGGGGCATGAGAAGGAAGCTAGAAATACAGATTATATTTATTCATAAAAAACTGAAATTTCTTAAGGACTTCTGTGTTCAATTGAAACAAGAACTATTATGGGCTGGGGTTGTGGCTCAAGTGGTAGAGTGCTCACCCAGCACACGTGAGACACTGGGTTCGATGCTCAGCACCACATAAATATAAAATAAAGATATTGTGTCCGCCTAAAAAACTAAACAAATAAATAACTATTACAAAGTATCCCTTTTCTAAGGATCTTGGTTCAGACTTATAAAAACAAAACACAAACTCTAAGACTGAGAAATACCCAATATTAATAAATGCGCTTTTTCAAGCATTTATTTTGCTGAGAAAATTAACCTTAAAAGGCAGTTTTTATATAGAAAGATTCAAAACATAAAGGTAATAAGAAGGCACCAAAAAAAAAAAGATTCCAAAAATGTCAGTTTCCATCTTGCCAAAATCGTATAATGTCCTCAATCAGCAAATGAAATTCCATCGATGAAGTCAGGTGTAGTGAAGAGGAGGTATTGTGAATGAGTGTTGGAAACATAAAGCTTGTAATTAAGTGCATTCTGGAGTATAATAATCCACCCTGGAACAAGATAAAACATTCAAAACCTACCCAACGTAAAGCAGCTAGACCTTGTACTCCCACAGGAGTTACAGTACATGACAATGAATCATGAACCAAATCCCATCTCGTGGGCCAAATGGTCCATGAAGACAGCACATGTGGTCCCTCCAAAGACACTGTTAATTATGCCCTAGGGTCTTGGTCCAGCAGAGCCTTCACCTTATAACAGGCCTGCTAAGAGCCCTTGCTACCTACACAGAACTACGAAGGAAGGCTAGTATATTGGTTATGTTTTATGTAAAAGACTTTTGGATCCAGCTAAAAGAAGACACCTAGCACACTACAGCTAACCCAAGAAAAGTTGACCCTAATATTTACTTCTAGTAAGTGTGTCTTAACTGTTTTTCTGGCATGGTATCAAAGTTGTCACCTCAGGACACTGCATTTCTTCCAACAATGCTACCATTGTTCAAAACATTTCTAGAATTCATCACTTGTAAATATTTCTACAGCCAACATGTCAACTGTGTGTGAAAAAATAAACCTTTTTTCTCATCAAAATGATGGAATTATTGGATTTTATCACCCACCAAATTCATCTGGTATTTGGATGGTTCAGAAAACCAAAACAATTAACAAGACAAGATATTCAACAATTAATAAGACAAAGGTCCCTGTTCTTGTGTCATGGAAAATTTGTGAGCATGGCCAAGCATGGTGGCACACACCTGTAATCCTAGCTACTCAGGAGGGTAAGGCAGGAGAAACACAAGTTTAAGGACAGCCTGTGGAACTTTAGCATGACCCTGTCTCAAAGTAAAAAATTTCAAAAGAGGTTTGGGATGTACCTTCATGGTAGAATTCTTGCCTAGCATGTGCAAAATTCTGGGTTCAATCTTTAATACAAAAAAAAAAAACTTTTTAAAAATTTTGAGCATGAAGAGGCTCAGAAGACTTAGACATGGGCTATCTGAAGCCTCTGAAATGGAGAACAACAAAGGCATTTTAAGCTATGGCATCATTACTGTATAATCTTCTAGGGTGACTATCCATAAAGAATAATACTTAACAAATAATTTGCTTATTTGTGGTTTTCGAGTTTCCCTATTTATTAGTATATTAATTATTTAAGATGCTACATTCAAGTTTATAAATCTTGTCAAACATCTTAAAAAGTTCTTCAAAAGTTATAAAACTTCATTTAAAGAGGTATTTCAAATTAGTATATAACTAAACTTCTTTCCAAATTCTAAGTATTTCATGTCTTTATTTACTTATAATAGTGTCTTCAAAATTGCATATGTTATAACAATAAAATGGTTGTGTAAACCTTAGTGATAGCAGCGAACTCTGTGGAGTGCAAATTTTATCTCAATAACGTTGTTTTTGAAACTTAAGTCATGGAAACACACATACACACACACAAAAAAAATACAACTGAGTTACATTAAAGAGTCTATAAACTAGGAGCTGGGTGTGGTCACACACATCTGTAATCCTAGTGGTATAGGAGGCAGAGACAAGAGGATCACAAGTTCAAAGCCAGCCTCAGTAACTTAGCAAGACCCTCTCTCTAAATATTAAAAAGGGCTGGAGATATGGCCAAGTGGTTAAGCACATCTGAGTTCAATTCCCAATATCAAAACAAAAACAAACAAACAAACAAAAAAAAACACCAAACTGAGGTTGTAGCTCAAGTGGTAGAACATTTGCTTAGTATGTGCGAGGCCCTAGATTCAATTCTCAGCCCTGAAAAAGGGGGAGGGAAAAAATAACCTGACTATAGACATACATCATGCATTTTGCTTTAAACAAAAATCAGCTATCTTCACCCAATCATTTTCAATCCGGTCTGTTTTTATGGCTGCATGATGCTCCCCTATACATAAACTATATCATTCACACTATAAAACACAAATGTAAAATGAGTGAAATAAAATTTCGAATATATTTCCCTACATATTATAGAATGATTTCTGCATACCCGATAGAGTGTTTACATTATCCTGGAAACCACTCTTCCAACTGAGCTAGGCATAAGCAGTTCAGGAAAGTGTACCAGCAGATACTATAAATAACTATTAAATAACTAAGACCTGATAAACGCTGATGAAGAATCAGTTCAAAATCACAAGGACAATCGTATATATGTGACTACACTCATCCATTTATTCAATAAATATCTGCCAAGTGTACCCTATCTAAAGCCAACACTGCTTTAGATAGAGGATATTCAACAATTAATAAGACAAAGGTCCCTGTTTTTATAGGCATGCCTCCTGGGGTGGGGGAGGCACAAATAACAACTATACACAAACAAAAAAGTTAAATATATTTGTAAACAGTGATATTTTAAATGCTACAAAAAGGGGGAAAAAACAGGTTAAGAAGTCATAAAAACCCAGAGCTTGGGACACTACAGAGAAGTTTATCAGGAAGGTCTCTCTGAAAAGATGACAATGGAGAGAAGCCCAGAATGAAACTGAAGGTAGGAGCCATGAGAAAGTGTGGAAGAAGAGCATGGTTGCCAGAGGAAAACCACGTGCAAAGGGCTGGGGTAGATAAAAGCTTGGCAGAAGGAGCAGTGGTAGGAAAAGCTGTTGGAAAGGCAGTTACATATAACATGTTCTCCCTGGTTAGGGCAAGGAGTTGGGTTCTATTGAAGGTGCTGAGATAAGTAACAGGTTCCTTATTTTTTGGTGCTGAACACAATGGCTGGTCCATGCTAAGTGCTAAGCATCCTTCTCAATCACTGAGCTACATCTCAGCCCCTCAATGTAACTTCGATTTCCTTTGTTTTCATCAGTGTTCCACATTTCTTGTGTGGTTTCTCTGCTCTCTCCATCACCACCCTTCACTTTATTTTCCATTTAGACACCTTTTCAAACTTAAAATCGGGAATGTATTAAACACTATAGGTTTAAACAATGAAATTCTCACATTATACTTTTGTATTTCAACTAACTGAAAATATGGAAATAAAGTTTTTTTTTGTATTTTCTTTTTTTTTTCAAAGAGAGAGTGAGAGAGGGGAGAGAGAGAGAGAGAGAGAGAGAGAGAGAGAGAGAGAGAGAGAGAGAATTTTTAATATTTATTTTTTAGTTTTCAGCAGACACAACATCTTTGTTTGTATGTGGTGCTGAGGATCGAACCCAGGCCACATGCATGCCAGGTGAGCGCGCTACCGCTTGAGCCACATCCCCAGCCCGGAAATAAAGTTAAAAGTCAGACTAAACCTAAGGAAACCATGAAAACAAGTGGCTCCACCAACTTCCATCTTTCTGCCAACTATCAAGTGGAAGTTCAGTGTCTTTTTACCTGTTGTCTCACAACAAATTGCTCTTGATTTTAAAATGTTTTAAAAGACTGAAAAATTTAAAAATACATCTAACTGGAAGTTGCTGGAATCAACCAATGTGAAGTTAAGGGTAATTTTAACTTTTTGATTCTTTTTGGCACTCCTAAAATACTACACTAAATAGATGTTGAAATATTAACACAATGTGAAGCATTATTAATAATCCTTAATACTAATTTTGACCCTAGTTTTATAAAAAAAAAAAAGAGTGGCTGAAAAGTACCTTAAGAACTTTTCTGTCACACAAAAGAAAACACATGCAGGGATTAAATATAACACTGCTTCTCTGAATTCTAAAGCAATTTATTTATTCTACCTATATATAAAACCAATCTCAGATTAGGATATTTACCTACAAGGTACTGAATAATAGAAACTTCCTATACAAGGTATTTAACAGCTAAATTCAAAGGTGTTCTTATTTTTTTTTCTTTTTAAATTATATACATCCCTTTCTCTCCAGGAAACTATTGTTTTATCCCGCTGCTTTCACCTGCCCATACACACACCATGCTACATGCAAGGTAGTAGCATGAAGTATCCTCAAGAAATTAAAAATGAGTGAAATGAGGCTACCATCTGCATTACATCCATAAAAAACCTAACAGATGCAAAGTCACCTTAACAAGTAGCTCCCAGGACAGTTGACTAATATCTGTTTGAGAATATTAACATATCTAAAGAAAAAGGAATTCATCAGAAAGGGGAATGGGAAGGAGAAAAAAAATAAAGAAGAGTAAATGCTGTCAATGTTTGGGAAGCACAGCACAAGAGGAGTCCCAAGAATGCACTGGAAGCAACAGAGACCACGGAAAAAAACCTTCCTGTGGGGACAGGAAGCTCTCAAGTCTCCCCATGCCCAACCTCAATATTCTCTGCATGAATTCCAAGCTCATAAAGTAATAAGCCACATTTGGCTTATAATTTGAATCCCTGCTTAAATTTGCCTGCAGAGATTGGGCTAATCATGCCAATCTGCATACATGAATATGCCCCTCGTATGGTACACAGATACATACCTGTTCTCATGACACGTGTGTATGTGTGTGCAATCTCTCCCCCTAAAGTCAGTGAACAAAGTGAGCCCCTAATGGACATCTCTTTCAAAGGTATGATGATAACATTATGTTTCTAAGCATATGAAGACCAGAGGTAGTTGGCAGACGTGGTTATTCTTTTAAAATAATGAATACCCTCCTGCCAATGAATTTTGTTTTCATTATTAGTTTTATAGCTTTTACTTCACCTGTAATACCCATAGCACCTAATAGAGTATCACATATACTATAGAAACTCAAGTGCTTGTTGAATTGTTACATTCAACAAATAATTAAATAACTAAAACTGTGTTACACTTTGAAAAATGAGGCAACTCTCAAACTCCTATGCCTATCTCAATATACAACTAGAACACAATAGTCTAACAATTTTAAAAGCATCTCTTATTTTTACCAAATCAGTACACCATAGTCTAATGTTGTCTCATGTAAATCTGCAATGTTATTTTATATATGGTAAGCAAACATTTACTTGCTTGTTGTGAGACTTATAATATTGATATATCTGTATTTCAAAAGTACCATTTGATAATAATACTAATAAACATTGGATGATACACTCACTATTCATCTATGGCATGCACAAATATACCAAAACTACAAAAAGCATGTACAGATATTACTTACTGCTGTGTGAGAGTACATCAGTGTTAAACTCTTGCCTCCCTCACCCTCAAAATTCAGTAAACCCTGCAATTCTGCTTCCTACTCTCCCCCATGAGGAAGATAGGAATTACCTGTTTCTCACAGAGGCTTTTTTTTTAAGAGAGGGTCTCTCTAAGTTGCCTGCAGGCTGATCTTGGAACCCCCGGCTCAAGTGATCCTTCCATCTCAGTCTCCCAAGAAGCTGGGACTACAGGCACATGCCACCACACCAGGCATCTCATGGACACTCTTGACACATATTCATTATACACTGACTTCATTAGATCTAATTACAGTCATCTAGGTACACAAAAATGTGGTGTCATTGACTGGCTGCTGTCTCTACATACAAGTGAAGCTACACTGACCTGTGTACAGACGTAAGTCCTTTATGTGAAACTATTTCTAGCAAAGGACATCTAGTACTGTGAAAAACCTGGCTCAAGACCTGGCAGAATTTGAGTCTTAGAAAGTCTCTACTTTTTACTGTCATATAGAGTTAATGCCCTTTGAATCAAAAATATTTGTCTGTCAAAAACCAATTCAAGGGCTGGGGTTGTGGCTCAATAGTGCACATGTGAGGCAGTGCATTCGATCCTCAGCACGACATAAAAAATAAGCAAATAAAATAAAGGTAGTGTGTCCATTTATAGTCAAAAATATTTTTTTAATTCAAAAAAGTTTTTTTTTTCCCAATCACCACTTTCAATGAGAAAAAAATCTGAACCATCACATTGTACTTCCAGAAACATACCTATTAGGAGAAGTGTTGAAAGAAGGAACTTCCCTAATCCACTAGATAATGAAATGTATATTACAAGGAGATTAGATACCACAGGATGGAGAACTGAATGGCCTTTGTGTGGCTGTATGGTTTTAATTATATTACTTATGCCCCAAACCAAATAAGATATCAATAACTACACATTATTAAGTCAGTCCACATACATATATGTACATGTCAAAACATGCTAAAAATAACATAAAATATTCATATTTGTTTAACAGGTATAAATATGTCATGCAGTATAATAAAATTTGTATACACCCAAAAATCTTGTGCATGGTAACTATAAAATTTTGTCCTATCAAATTTTATAAATGATTTAAATGCTTTTTAGAATATTCAAAAGTAAAAAAAGTTAATCCTCAAAATATGACATGAGATGTGTTAAATTGGCTAGTTACTGTTAACAAATTTAAATATTTGTGAGGAAAAAAATACATACTCTCCATACATAAATTTAATCACTTAGCCATCTAATTAATAGCTCATGCCAAACAGTGAAACTTTTGTCTAAAGTAACTGTCACAAGGTCAAAAACAGACAATGCAATTAAGACCTGAATGGCCCATCAGAATACTAGAAAAGCAATTACTTAGATGGAAATAAACTTAGGTCTTGATTAGAATGAATAAGAAGAAAACTGGAATTTTACAAGAACAAATATTTCTTTTAATTCAACAATAGTACAACATAGCTTCCTCCAAATTAAGTTACCTTTCATTTGCTCTTCAATTTCTCTAATTCAATGATGTAATATCTTAAAAATTTACCAAATAGATTGCAAAATGAGCTCTTTCGAAACATGTCGTGCCAGATATGAATGTAGTTATTTATTTAAAACTTCACTGGACAGGTTATTTTGGGTTTGGAGATCATACAATAATTTTTAGTTTTATCTCTGTTGGTGTTTTTCTAGTCATGACGGGATGTCTAGGAAGACAAATTTTCTCAATAATGGTTTTTCCTCCCTTTCCTTTTGAGGTATTTATAAAACCAAAAACAATTATTTCTATGCACTTAATTCCACCTCCAGGGCATGCAGTATGTCTGTTATCATACAGAACACCTAGAATGCTTTTAAACTCAATGATAATTAAGAACCATCAAAGTAAAACCTGGTTGTTTTACAGGGAACTAGGAGCTATCATCTTTTCGCTACTGAATGACATATT
This sequence comes from Urocitellus parryii, assembly GCF_045843805.1. Lineage (NCBI taxonomy): Eukaryota > Metazoa > Chordata > Mammalia > Rodentia > Sciuridae > Urocitellus > Urocitellus parryii. The sequence goes on along the minus strand of NC_135537.1, from coordinate 88,371,492 downwards.
TCTTATCCGCTGGAGTACCACCAAGAGTTTTTACCTAAACAGTAGACTGTACTTTCTTAATGTAGTCTTTACTCTGCTGAAGACCAGATAAATTTGACCTTTAAGTGTAAATTGCAAAAAACAGGGAAAGTAAGAATACACATATGAAACTATATCAAACTTAAAAACTTCTGCATGACAAAAGCAATGGAAGTAAGCAATAGAGGACAGAGAATCTACAGAATGGGAGAAAATATTTGTCACCTAACATTTCTGATAAGAGATTAATATCCAGAATTTATAAGAAATTCCTACAACTCAACACACACACACACACACACACACACACACAATCTTGTTAAAAGATGAACAAAAAGGGCTGGAGTTGTAGCTCAGTGATAGAGTGCTTGCCTAGCATGTGTGAGGCACTAGGTTCGATCCTCAGCACACATAAAAAGGAATAAATAAAATAAAGGTATTGTGCCCATTTACAACTAAAAATAAATAATAAATAAATTTTTAAAAAGATAGACAAAATGCTGCAAGTGGTGATATATGCCTATAGTCTCAGCTAATCAAGAGGCCAAGGCAGGAGGACCATTTAAGGGTAACCTAAGTGATAAAGCTGCCTCAAAAAAAAAAAAAAAAAGACAAAGGACTTGCATAGGTATTATTCCAAAGATACATGAGTAGTCAAAGACCATATGAAAAGATACTCAGCATCACTAATTTTCAAGTAAATATAAATCAAAACCACAAAAGAGGTTATCTCACACCTGTTAGAACTGCCACTATCAAAAGATACATGTTAGGATGTAGAGAAACTGGAGCCCTTGAGCACCACTGGAAGTAGTGTAAATGATAAAGCTATTATGGAAAACAGAATGGAGGTTCCTCAAAACATTAAATACCAGACTACCACGTGATCCAGCAATTCCACTTGGAGGTATTTATTTATCCCAAAGAATTTAAAGCAAGATACAGAAAAGAGATTTATATGCCTATGTTTACAGCAGCATCTATAACAATAGCCAAGAGGTAGAAGCAAGCTAAATGGCCATCTCCAAATGAACACATAAAGAAAAGTTGTGGGCCTGGGGATGTGGCTCAAGCGGTAGCGTGCTCGCCTGGCATGCGTGTGGCCTGGGTTCGATCCTCCGCACCACATACAAACAACAATGTTGTGTCCACTGAAAACTCAAAAATAAATATTGAAAAATTCTCTCTCTCTCTCTCTCTCTCTCTCTCTCTCGTCTCTCTTTAAAAAAAAGAAAAGTTGTGTGTTGGTGTGTGTGTATGGAATATTATTTTGCTTTATAAAAGAAAATTCTGTCATGTTACAATGAGGATGAGCCTTCAGGATATTTTGCTAAGCAAAATAAGCCTTCACGCACGTGTGCACATGCACACACATAATTACTTTATTATTCCACTTATATGAGGTATTTGAAGTAGTCAAATGCTTAGAAACAGAAAATAGAATACTGGTTGCCAGGAGCATGGAGAACAGAGGAAAAGGGAGCTGCTGTTATTGTACAAGGGCCACAAAATTTTAGCATTTGCAAAATACAAATATTCTAGAGATCTGTTGCACAATAATTTGGAGTTAATACTATTTTACTGTATGTTAAAAAATTATTAAGAGGGTAAATTTTATGTTATCTTTATGACAGTCAAAAATTGTTCAGTAAACTGCTAGGGAGTCAAGAATAGTTAAAATAATTTTGTAAAAATTTAGAAGACTCACACTTCTAATTGTAAAACTTAATATACTAATCAAGACAATGTGGTACTGAAACAAGGATAGATACACAGATCAATGAAATTGTGTAGAAATTCCAGAAATATACCTAACATCTGCAGTCAATTAATTTTCAACAAGGTATATGACAAATTCCATGTAGAAACAATTTTTTTTCAGTACTGGGGATTATTTGTGCTAGGGGGAGGGCACTCTACCACCAAACCACATCTCCAGCCCTTTTTATTTTATTTCTTAAAAAAATGGTACTAGGGATGGAACTCAGGGGTGCTGCACCACTGAGCTACATCCTCAGTCCTTTTTATTTAGAGACAGGATCTCGCTAAGTTGCCTAGACTAGCTTTGAACTTGCAATCCTACTGCTTCAGCCTCCCAAGTAGCTAGTACTACAAAGAATCACCTTTTCAACAAATGGTGCTGTAAAAGACATCCACACTCCAAAGAATGAAGTTGGGCCCTACTTCACACTAAATATAAAAACTAACCTAAATCTGCCCTGAAGAAGCTCAAACTGTAAGATACTTAGCAGAAACCACAAGTCTACACTTCATAATCTTGAGTTAGACAATTATTAGCTAGCATATCTAAAGTAAGAACAATGAAAGAAAATAGGAAATCTAGACTTCAAAATTTAAAACTTCTGCAACTCAAAGAACACCATCAAAAAAATAAAAAGCCAACCCACGGAAAGGGAGAAAGTATGTATAAATCTTACATCCCAAAGAACTGTTATAAAAAGTCTTACAATTAAAATATAACTCTAATGAAAAAGTCACAGAAAAGATATACAAATGGCCAGTAAGCACTTGAAAAAAAATGTTCAGCCTCACTAGCCATCAGGAAATGCAAATCAAAACCACAAGAAGATACTACTTCACAGCTCCAAGATGATTAAAATAAAAAGACAGATACTAACAAGTGTTGGAGAAGATGTACAGCAACTCGAAGACTCATAAACTATTGGTGGTAATGGAAAATGCTGCAGTTGCATTGGAAAACAATTTGGCAGATCCTCAAAAATCAAAAACACAGTTGCAATATGACCCAGTGATTCCATTCTGTAGATCTACATCCAAGAGAATGGAAAACATATGTCTACAAAAACCTTGCACATAAATGGTCACAGTAGCATTACTCAAAATAGCCAAACACTGGAAATGACCCAAAATGTTCATCCATTGATGAATAAATAAGTGGTATAGCCATCCAACAGAATTTTATTAATATACACTTTCTAGATGAATTATATCTAAAGTAAAAATTTTAAATTGCTATGATTATTTAGTCCTACCACATTAAATATAAAATGCCCCAATTGAAAAGAAACTTAGGACTTACCAAATTCAATTGTTTTGCCATTGAGTGAATGGAAGATCTCAAATGTAATGGGATAAAATGGGGGCATGTGTGATCACCCCATCCTAGGCTGCTCTCACACCTGAGCAAGCCTGCACAGTCAGCTGCACAGAGATCCTGAGTGGATAAGGAATAGGCACAGGATACCACTAAGGAGGACTCCTGGCATGTGTTCCTTTCTCTTTAATTACCACATATTTTGTCCTAGATTTTGAGAGTTTTGGGGGATTGGAGAGGTTAAAATGATAACTTTCAGTTTCATAAGTTCCCCTTTTCCTCTTCTCTTATCACCACACAAACAATAATGAATGGAAACTGAACTACCAGAAGGAGGAAAGATGATCAGGGAATATTCATTTGAATATAATACACACAGTACTTTAACCCACAGGCCAACAGAAGGGGACATGGCCCTAGGCTTTCTGGGCACTTAGCTGTCTTTATTGAAGAGGTTTTTCTGGAAGGAATCATCCCACCTGCAGGAAGGGGTATGAAAAATAGCTCATCTCTATTCCCTGAAACAAAGATAATAGCCCTAGAATACTTTCACAAGACACTAGGATAGCTTAGTACAGATTGTTTCAGGTACAACTATTAAAAAGTTAGCCTTGGACTGGGGAGGTAGCTCAGGGGTGGAGTGCTGACTTAGCATTCATGAGGCTCTGGGTTCCATCTCCAGCACCCCAGGGGTGGGCATGAGGTGGGGAAGGCAAAACGTAGCTTTGGCTAAAAATGTTAGGGTCAAATAAAAATTATAGACAATTAGAGAGGTTTAGTAATATTATTAAGATATTTCTTTTTTGTTTTTGGAAAAGGTCTCACTGTGTTGCCCACAGTCTGGCCTCCAACTCCTAGGCCCAAGGGATCCTACTGCCTCAGTTTCCGTGGAAGCTGGGATTACAGATACATGCCACCACTCAGATTCTCATTAAAATACTTGAAAAGTTATTAGAAATCCCCCAAGAGAGTCTGGTAAACTTAAAAATAGTTCATTAGGAAAGCAAAAACATTTTATTCATCGTTGGTAACAAAAATTATCCTAGTTAAAATAGTAAACTCTGAGGTAAAGAGAGAACATAGGATTTACCATTTTCTATTGAAATGTATTAAGAACTCTTAAAAACAGTTTTATTAATCTTCTAAGGTGTTTTAATATTTTCCAACCCCAAATCTGCAGATACTTGTATTAATTATGATTTAAAAATGATCCTATGGTCCTCCCTTTTCTCCTTTATATCAAGGCAGCTAGGCAAATGCATTCATAAAGAGCCAAGTGATAACACCAGGCTCTGCTGGAGGGAAATAAAAAATGGGGACTCTGTCGCATAGGAAAATTAATAGGCTATATTATTTGTACACTGATTTTAAAACCTACATACAACCTCTATGAAATATCTTTTATTTTTAAGTTATGAAAAATTATGAGAATTACTAACAGAACCATGGTTGTGCTGAGATGATTCAGTCCATACAAAAAATAGTTACAATATTCTAGTCATCAGAGATATTGCTTTTGTTCTCTGAAAAATTAAAAAAAAAGAAAATAATACTTTTCATTGCTGTCAAACCTATTCAATTTTCCCCTCAAATGAAGTTTAGATGAAAACAATGTGACTGACAAGCTCCGCACAGGCAAATCTTGGCAACCTTCAACTCTGTCTGTCTCCTTAGCCTGTTAAGCAAAATTCCTTCACAAACTGTTGGTCTTTGCAATAACTCCTACAAAGCTCGTTATGTCTCTGCTGTGGCAAAAACTTGAAAAATGATGTATCTGTAATATCGTTCTTATGAATATGCATAAGTTAGAATACAGGATCACACAAATGGAAAAGGATACTGAGAACATGTTTTAAAACAAGGGGAGTTCTTTGAACAGCTAAATTAAATTATAGCTATGCATTACCTACTCTTTCTGTACAACATTCTGATTGCCAGAGTGCTTTTTATTTACCCTTAAGTATATCTAATAAAATCATGAGGCTCCCTCTAGCTCTTCAGAGAGGAGCTTACTAACCACTGATCCTATATAATTCCCATCCAACAGGAAAGATTTGAGGAGACTGTCCCCCCTTCCACAATAAATGTTTTCAACTCTGTTTCTTGTCAGGATGTAGATGGTAAATGAGACCATCTGTGGAGGAATTCAGAAAGTACTGCTCCTTATGTATGCAGCAAGTTAAGAATCTATTAATCACTTCCAACCTAATTGTTAGATACTAAATTCTACCATTGTAACTTGCTTAAACTATGTATACATTCCCAATTAGATTTACCTATCTCATACAAAATTAATCTTAATTTCAAAAGCAAATAACGTGAACATCCACAAAAATTCAAATCTGTGATCTGGTCTCATTTAAAAGTGTACATTTAAACACAAAATCTCAAAAAAAAAAAAGAAAAACATTAACAGTGTATTTGTGGAGTTTATATAAAACAAAGATTCTGATGGTAATTTGTAGAAAACATTTTCATGTACCATAATATTTATACACCACACTGGTAATGACTTTTTTATTGTTTAATCTTTTCTGCAATTCAGTATTGAATATTTGGGGATGTAGTTATTTAGAAGACTATAAATAATATAGTTGAAGTATATCATTGATATTTAGTCCACTTTACAATAGCCATAAAAGCCACACAGTCCACTGGCAAATCACTCCAAATAAGTGAATATGAACAATGCTAAATCAAACTCATACTCGCTGAGGCCATCTTACAAACACTTAAGGAATATTTAAAGTACTATTCAACTTTAAAATTTAAAGGAAAGGAAAACCACTAACTTCAAGTCATCACCTATTTTGGACTCCCTTAAAATAAGAAATATTCCCAGGAACAACAACAAAAAGAATAGCTGCCTCTACCCCACCCCCACCCCCCGCCCCTTTTTGCGCCAGTGTCCAATTTCTTCTTTTCTGAACAGCTGTATTATCCAACTTAAGTTGCTCTGCTAATTTCAGTCCCACAAGGACTAACTTGGAAGGAAAAAAATACAAGAAAAGATCAATTTGCTGGGAAAGATCAAATGAGAAAACTGTGGGGACAGCACCAGGTAAGCATGTGGAGAACTAAGCAGACCTGTTCTTCATTAACTGCGGCTCTCTGGGGATGTCACACACTACCTGTCCGTGGGCTTTATTGAACCACCTAACCCGCCTCTCTGTTCCATTCTTCTGGGCCCAAGTGAATCATATCCTGCTGCTGACAAGTTAGCAGGGGACTGCGGCTGCAACATGAAAGTACTTTTCTTTCTTGTCTAAATCAGGCAGATTTTTGAAAAGACGACACAGCATTGACTCGTGACATGGCAAGATGAAAGGAGAGGTCTGGGCCGGTCATGGAGCTGTGCAGATAAAAGTAATCAAATGACACTCCTGGAATGCAAATTGGCATTCTTGACTGCAGCAATTGCACAACCATGAAACATCCCTGACAGCAAGCAAGATTAGGACAAAATGTTATGTAAAGCACTGAACTCAAAAACTCTCACTTGAAAATTCAAACTGTAACACTTACATTTTAATATAGCAAGAGTCAGCTCTGCTTTTGTCTGCTTCTTTTTGTAATCACATATCCCTGCTTGACAGATATCTTACATCTCAGGTAGAAGGAAAAAATCAGGTATTAGGAATGTGCTATTGCCATTAATATTTTCTTAATATTTATTTTTAAAATCACATGATGTTGATTCTTCAAAGTTTTACATGTAAACACAGAACCTAACTTACTATTCTGAGGGGTGGGGGGCAGTATTTCAGACCATTCTGACATGATACACTAAATAAAAGTTCACATTCAGGCTAACTTCCCTCAGGTGAAGAAATTCCTGTGACTTTGGTAAAGTGATTAGCAATCTGGATTTTGAATATACTGCTCTCCGGGAACAGGACCAGTAGCTACAACTAAGAACTTCATTAAGACTGAACAGTTTAAATGAAACAGCTACAAATATGATATAAAACACAGGACCCTCTAAAGGTTCACAAGGGATTTTTGTGTGTGATTCCAAAGGGTGAAAGAAGTTCTATTTACTTGTACAGGGTCTCACTACTCGCATACATCTTCAGATCAGACACACTAAGTAATGGTGCCAGAAATAAATTCCACCCAATGCATGGATATGTGTGCACAGTAACATCTGAAACTGCAGAATACAAAAACACTGGATGACAAATGGGATTAGCCACTGCTCAAAATGATTAGTATATGGGAAAAGATGTGTAGACAAATAGTGATATTGGCTAGGGGAAAAGAAAACTAACATCTACAACTGGCTTTTACGATGTTCTTGTGTAAAATGCCGTTAGAAGAGAATCTCTCTAGCTCTAAGCAGATACATTTAATATTTTGTCCTGATGCCTCACTTAAACACAGGTTCCCACAACTGCAACTGTCCACGAAGTACATTAAAAAAAAATAATAAAACAGGCCACTTTCTGCCACTTTAATCCTGGGTACACAGGATTATTTTATGATGTCTTTTGTACATCAGTTTTACAACAGCTTGACTCTAGGGTAAATGGGAACCATCATAAATCGCACGCTGCTTTCAAAACCACTTTAATTTCTGTCAGCGTTACTGTAACCACAGTCTTGGGCGCATGCTTTTTTTTTTTTTTTTTTTCCTGGTGCCTGCATTTGACAGTCGCATCTCCTACACTCCAGTTGTGACTTTGATCACTGAAACAAGAGATGTCACATTAGGGGGAAGGGAAGAGGAAAAAAAATGCCAACCTGCTATCACCCTTTTTCTTATATATTCTATCTACACACGGAACACAGCATATCAGATTCCCAAGTGGGGGTAACAATAGCAACTCTGGGTGGAAGCAAACTAAAAGGAAGGGAGTGGTCAAGCCCCATTTCTAACAAATCACTTCCCCGAAAGCGGACAGAGCTGCTCATCACCAGGCTAACTAATTGCACGCTTCCTCGATACAGAGAAGCCGCTTGGTGTAGAAGGGCTGTGCTGGATGGAGTCTCCCTTTGTGATGCCATTCTATTTCTTCCACCACTTGCACTCAGAACTTATTTTTAATCTTAGCTCACCTCACAGGAGATTTCGCCTAGTTTTGTTTTGAACCTTTTTTTTTTTTTTTTTTAAGTTCGGCCCCCTCCCTGGGCCCCAAATCTCACCCTCCAGCCAATATGTAAGTAAAACAAGTCGGCTTCTTTAGAATTGCACTTTTGGAAAAAATCTAGGGTTGATTTTGCTGCCCTGCGTTTTGCACGTTCTTCATAAAACCTGCAGGAGCATTTCCTACCATCCTCACAAAGGGAGGGTTCCCAGCGCGAAGCAGAGGGGAGGGGATGAGCCAACGTGCTGGGGCTGGTGGCTGTGCCCGCGCGGCACAGCGCCCAGGCGCTCTGGCACCCACGCCCAGCCGCCGGTCCCTCACACACCCGCAAGTTGTAAAAGTTATCGCGGGTCCCAAGCGCTTTCCCCTCCTCCCAGAGCTCTTCCAGCGCTCCATTCATCCCCGTGTCCTATCCACTCGGTCCCCCCAAGCTGGTCCCCAACTCCCTAGAGCCTCCCGCTAGCCAGCTGCTTACCTTCGCTCCGAAGCCGCGAGAGGGAAGAACTTAACCAGCCCCCCAACAAGCACTCACATCCTCCCACCTGGAACTCGCCTCGGAAACTTGGGGCCAAGTTTAGTGGAGGATTTGGGAGCACAGCAGGGGCCAGGTTGGACTAGGGCTTTTCTCTCTCCTACCCGCACTCCTCAGCGCCCCCCTCCACCTCACGCTGCTGGACTGGAGGAAAACACGGTCCCGGGTGGTCCCCGTGGCGCTGGGGCGCCCGGGTTATTTCTTAGGAAGTCTAGAATAAAAAGGAAAGGAGGCTGGAAACTTTTTACCATCTCGGCATGCTGGTTGTCAAGTGCAGCCCCCGCCTCTTGGTCTCCTCTTAGCGGCCGTGCCTGGACCAGCCCCTCGGCCACGTCTCGCTCCTTCTGTCTGGGCCTTTCTTTCCCGCCCCCTCCCGATTTCCTTCTGGCCGCCGCTCTCGCCGCCTCCACCACTCCCCGCCCCCCGCCCGCGGGCGCCCTCGCCGCGGCCCCTCTGCGCTCAGGTGACTGATTTACACACGCGCCCAGGGTCGCGCTCGCTCCCCAAGTCCGAGCCTGTTGACTTCCCTCGGCTCCTCCTCGGCCGAAAAGAAAAGAACGGACTGTCCAGGGAAGGGGCTGCTCGCGGGAGGAGGGGTGGGGGAGACCAGCGGGCGAGGTGACCTAGCGCGGCTCTGCAAGCCCCACAAGTTTTTCCTCTCTGCAAAATTGTCCTGACTGCAATGTTGCTTCCTTTTTGCAAAGTATAAGGTTCCTTTTTGTTGTTGTTTGTCCTCAGTTTTCTAGGGGTTTCGTGAAGGAGATGTATATTTCTTCCTCCCACACCACCCGGTTACTTTTTTCTTTCTTTTTTTTTTTTTTCTTTGCTTTTTCCGGGGATGGAAAAACAACTTTGGCGCCCCCGGGGGGGTGCGGGCGTGGAGGTAGAGGTGGCAGCTAGCTCCCAGCTGTCAAAAGGGGGAGGAGGGAGGAGACAAGGCAAGGCTCCGAAATGCCTAGGAAAGGGCGCGAACTTTATTCAGACTGCAGCAAACCGCCGCAGCTCTTTCTTTTTCGGACACTCGCCGGTCCTCGTCCCCTTTGACCAGTTACTTCTACCCAACCGCCGCCGCGCCCCCGCCTCTCCTTTCCCTTCGGCTTCCCGGCTGCCCTAGTTCCCCTGGTCCCTCTTCGTCCAGGTCCTCCACGCGCCTTTAGGAAGAAGGCGAGGGAAGCTGAGGAAAACAGGGGACAGAAACTCAGTACGAGAACGTGCTGGGAGAAGAGGCCAAAAGTTGCCCGCAGCTGTGGGGGTGGGGAGTTTCTGGTGGCAGGCGTGTTTTGTGCTGGCCCAGACGTTGGCTTGTGGCGAGGGCTTCCTTCCCCTTCCCCTGGTCTGGGCCGCGGGCCTCGGACTGGCGCTGGCTCCGGAGAGGAAGGAGGCTACTGCTTGCGTGGGCACCCGCCAGTGTGGGACGCCATTCTCACACGTGATCGGGTGCCTCCCGTTGAGGGTCTGAGGCACTTTGGCAAATGTCGAAGTTTTTCCCGTCCCTCTCCTGATGAGAGAGCCCATCCGTGTGGGGGTGTGCCTGACCACAGACCCCGGGGACCCAATCGCTGACCCTGACCTTGGAGTGCAGCCCCCCCTCAACCTTCATTGGATGGAATTCTCCCCTGAATCTCTGGTTCCCTAATAAAAGGCTACTCCCCGGCGTGCTCGCTCTCTCTCTCCTGCTAGCCCTGAGTAATCCTTGCTGCCCTGCTGGGCGGCTAGAGGAGCGAACCAGAGAGGGGAGCCGTCTCGGACCTAGCAATAGAATTAAGGTAACTGAGTCTGTGTGTTTTTATTTCGATCTCGTCTAACTAACTTTATGCCTAGAACCTCATTAATGAAACCACTGCGCAGGCCGCGTGGTAGACGCCAGGGAAGACCGGTCACATCTGTGGGTGACACTCAGCCGACCCAAGTCGCCCTGCCCCGGAGACGCAGAAACAGACTGAGCGCGCACACGCCTGCAGCTGAAGGACATTTCTTACAAGCAGGCAAAACACACTGCCAGGCCGGCAAGATTGGTGGTAGGGGCGGGTGGGGGGGAGTTAATCTTCATCATCTTTCTAATGTACACCGTGTGCCAAAAACATCTCTGCGTTGTGCAGATTTATCATAGCTAGAGCAAACTTTCTGCTTATCTGACATGGGAGGAAGACACAGGTTTCAAGTATACTCCCTTAGCACTAAGAAATCAGAATCGTGGAAGACTTGCTTGGCTAAATAACAGGTTTGATAACTGAGTCCTACTGGGAAAAAAAATCAACCCTCCTCTTTTCTCTCTTTCCCAAGTAGAGGGAGAGAGAGACTGCATAATTGCATTCAGAGGTCAGAATTAAAATACTTTAGAGATACATAGCCTAGGAATTGCGGAGTTTTCTTTGATGCACAGTCTGGTCTTGTATTTAATATAAATTTTCACGATTTAAAAAAAATGTTTTTCAGGAGCCATGGTTGACTGGGTCCCAAATAGCCACAGCTGGGCTGAAAATGTGATTAAGCTTATTCACGTGGATCCAGCTTTTTTCTTTTTAAAGGGCAGGGTCACAGCACCTGCAGTTCTGTGTACTAACCGGGTCTAAATTCTTGACCTGTTCTAGTCTTTTTCAAAGCAGAATTCAAGGCATTTCTGCATTTGTAGATTCCATACATTGCTTTGTTTTGGAACAATTTAGTAAACATTTCTCCCATATTAGAGTAAATGCCTTAGAGTTCCTGGCACATGGATTATCTCTAAGTTCTCAATGAAAGACAAGAGTACTCCTCTCCCTATAGCATAAATTATAGGTAGGTAAGATATCTAACCACTACCCATATATATTTAAATACATGTTATCTAAGAAAGCTCATCTTTAAAAGACTTGATTTAAGGTGTAGAACATGTTCCTGTTTTCTCTAAACATAGCTGTAACATCATCCTATAGTTTGTAGAAACTGATTACACAAGGGATAATGATGACCAAATGTGCAGTCTGAGCAACTGAGGATCATCACAAGAATTCTCCAGAAACAAGCCAAGTTCTGATGTGTTTTCTTGTATCACGGAAAGATGAGAAAAGCTAGTTGTTAATTTCAGAGTCATTACCCACAGAAATTCATTCATGCACTTACCACTTTGGACAAGTGACAGACCAGCAATTGCCAAACAATTGTATTCACACAGTGCATTTTTGGCTGTGCACCTATGTTGGCCAACATGCAGAAGTTACTCTACATCAAGCAACCTGTAATTTACATTCTCCTGATTGGTTCCAGATTTGTCTGTTTTGGATGTTAGCATACAAATAATTTACATGAGGCAAGATGTGTCTATTTGGGAGTCCCTGTATCTTTTTAAGACAGTTATCATTACAAATGTGGGGAATGTATTGGGCTGAAGAACAGCTCTTGGAGAAAGTGGAAGAATTTACAGAAAGAGCAGAGCCTAGTGTGTAAGAACTCCACAGTTTGATTTTCTCTATCTGGTTTACATGGCAAATGGAATAAAACTCTCAAGTCCTTACTGTGTCCTGCAAGACCTAATGCTCTATACCTTCCTCATTCTTTCAACTCTTTTGTTTCATTTGTTCATTCCTCAAGTGGACTACACTTAAGCCGTTCTTTCTCTGCCTCTAACTTACCAAGCTCCTTTCTGCTCTTTGCTCCTGTTCTCTTCTACCTGGAATGGTCTTCCATGTTTTCTGATGATTCCTTCTTCGTACTCACATATTAACTCTAATTTTCCTTCTGAAGACTTTAGTTAAAGTGAGTAGCTAATTGCCCATCAGCCAAAATTATAATTATGTGAAAATGCCTTATCAGTTTATGTACTCATTATTTTTCTTCAACTAAAGTGTAAGCTCCAGTAGGGCAAGGACTGTATCTACCTTATTGAGGCTAGATAGTACCAGACGCAAACCCTTATAAATATTTTAATTAATAAATAAATATCAAAATCATTACATTGATACATTCTTTGCTCTAAGAATATGTGGGGTGGGGGGAGAGTATGCTCTTTTAGTGGATGTAGCAAATGCTATTGGCTTCCTACACCAGTGATACCCAAAGTGTGATCTGGGGACTCCAAATGGTCCCTGAGGCCCTTTTATGAGTCTATGAGATCAAAACTATTTTTATTATTTTAATACCAAGAAGTTATTTGTCCTTCTCTTATTCTTTCATGTGTATATAGCAGTTTTCAAAAGAGAAGGTGATGTGTGCTATCACAACAAACTGAAAGCAGCAGCAAGATATGGGATTCCACTTATCTTTTATTCAATCAGAGATTAAAGAGATATGCCACAAAAACATAAGTCAGTTTGCAGGTAAATGGATGGAGTTGGAGAATATCATGCTAAGTGAAGTAAGCCAATCCAAAAAAACCCAAGGCCGAATGTTGTCTCTGATATGTGGATGCTGATCCATAAAGGGGTAGGGAGAGGAGCATGGGAGGAAGGGAGAAACTTTAGATAGGGCAGAGGGGAGGAAGGGAAAGGGAAGGTGCCTGTGGATAGGGAAGATGGTGAAATGAGATGGACATCATTACCCTGAGTACATGTATGAAGACATGAATGGTGTGACTCTACTTTGTGTACCACCAGAGACATGAAAGATTGTGCTCTATATATGTACTATGAATTGAAATGCATTCTGCTGTCATGTATAACAAATTAGAATAAATAAATTAAAAATGTAAGTCAATGCCATTCTTCTCACTAAATGTATTTGTTTTTCAAAATATATATTTTTCACTTAAAAATGTATGTATGTGTGCTGGGGCTATAGCTCAGTGGCAGAGCGCTTGCCTAGCATGTGTGAGGCATTGGATTAAATCTTCAACACCACATAAAAATAAACAACTAAAATAAAGACATTCTGCCCATTTACAACTAGAAAAAAAATTTAAATGTGTGTATGTATTTTTTTTCCTTTTGTGCTATAACAATTTAGTACACACAGTGAACGAAGCCACAATTTTTTTTACAATTCTGTTGATCTAAGATAAAAAATAGACTCCACTAAGCTAAAATGAGGGTATTGCAGGCATGTGTCCCTTTTGGAGACTTTGAGGAGAATTTATTCCTTTCCCTTTATAAATTTTATAACTTCTGGAGTCTGTCCTCATTCCTTGGCTGGTGGCCCCCTTTTCATCTCATGTGCCTCAGGTTCCATCACTGTGGCACTGATGTCTGCCTCTTTCAAATATAATTAACTGCCCTGTGGTTACAGTGGACCTGTCTAGATAAGCCAGGATAATTTGCCCACCTTAAGATCCTTAATTTAAGAGTTAGAACATGGACCACTGTTATTAGGGACTTATTATTCTGCCTACCACAGAAGAGTAACAACTAATGGGTTTAACATTATTTTCTTTTTTTTAATGGTAGATTTTATATTACATATATTTTACCATAATTATAATATTTGAAGAAATAGCTCTAAAGGAATATGTTAAGATGAATGAGGACAATTACGATGCAATAGAAGGAAATATTATATTGCTGAAGCTTTTGTGTAGCTATATTTCTTCTGAATTTGAAGGAAAATGTTAAGTTCATAACATTTTCAATAAATAACTTTTTAAAAAATTCCAAATTAAAAAAAAATTAATACAATAAATATCAACAGCAGCTATTGCTCACACAAACAAAAACTCCTTAGACTCTTGAAAAAAAATTTAAGAGATTGAAAAAACATTTTAAGAGGTCACCAGACAAAACAGTTTAAAAATGGCTGGCTTACACAATAGCTTCTGTCCCTTCGGTGCCTTGGATTTAAACTCCAGGGTTTGAAATTTATCCTAGTGGCAATCTTCCCCTTGGCTGTGATTGGCTGAAGAAGCATGTTACTTAGCTCCAATGAGTGAAGGTTGAGGGGAAGGGCTTCTGAGAAAGATTGTTCTACTCATTAAAACTAAAAAGGGTTGACAATAAATTGTCTCTTTTCTGCTCTGGATATTAATGTGTGAGAATGTGCTACCTGAAACAGCTGCACTCATCCTGCCATGAGGAGGGAACTCACATACTAGGGATGATAGAGTGAAGCAGTGGGAAAGCACCTGAGCTAGCTCTTATTTATTTGTTTATTTTTGGTGCTGAGATTGAACCTATGACCTCCCACATGCTAAGCACATCTTGATTGCTGAGCTACATCTCCAACCCAGCACCTGAACACTTGACATTATTGATTTACTGAATTAACTGATCCCAGATTGCTTCAAATTTGTTTTTATGTGATATATTTAACCCCCTCATCATGTTGAGGTTGCCTTTCAATCACTTGCTGCTTAAAGCCTCCTACATGTTATGGGGGAAAAGACATGTCTCTTTGGAATTTTTATGCAAAATTCCCTTCTGTAATTTCCCATGAAATTTAGCTATTTTTCCACATTCTGAGAGAAATCTGTCAAGAAATCAGTATATGGGAGAGCTCAGAATGTGATTCGGTGGTAGAGTGTTTCCTAGCATGTACAAAGCCCTGAGTTCAATCCCCAGTACTGAGGGAGGGAAGGAGGGAGGGAGGAAGGAAGGGAAGGTGGGAGGGAGGGAGGAAGGCAGGCAAATCAGTAAATGGGGAAAAATGTCAAAATGTCAGAATTCTCCTGTAAGAATTAAAACTTACCATTATAGAGATATTATTATTTAAAATGAACCCCCAAACGCGAAATGCTGACACAGGGAGTTGAAAGTTGCAGATGACATTTTCAGAAGTGGTTACTGTCTGATCAGTTCATTTTGTTTGTAGTTGTGGCCACATTATAAATTTGTGTTCCTAGCCCTGTATACTGCTACTGATGAGTCATTCTTCTTGCAAATTAAGGAAACGTAACTGTATTTGCATAATATATTCTTTATAAATCCTATGAGTTGTGTTCCAAGAAATAATATGTTTTGGAAACAGAAGAAGTCTTTAAATTGACAATTTCAACACATGCTTTTGTGTAGTGCTGTTAACCTTACTAAGAGATCCTGAATGTTACATGATTCATACTACTTGCTAAATTCACAACAGACCATAATTCTTTGTAAATACAAAGAAAAGGAAATATACATGTTGTAGGAAAAAAGACTGTACTTAAAAAAGAATTAAAGGGGCTGGGGCTATGGCTCAGCAGTAGAGTGCTCGCCTTGCATGTGCAAGGCCCTGGGTTCCATCCTCAGCACCACATAAAAATAAATAAAATAGGGGCTGGGGATGTGGCTCAAGCGGTAGCTTGCTCGCCTGGTATGCGTGGGGCCGGGTCAGCACCACATACAAACAAAGATGTTGTGTCCACCTAAAAAAATAAAAATAAATAAAAAATTCTCTCTCTCTTTAAAAAAAAATAATAAATAAATAAAATAAAGTTATTGTGTACAACGACAAAAAAAGTAATTTTTTTTTTTTAAAAAGCAATTAAACTTCAATGTCAAGTCCAAAATCAGGGCAAACAAAATATTTTCATCATTAAAAAAGAAGATACATTTATGTGCAGCAACATATACACTAACTTTCAACTTGGGGATACTTTCAGAATCACTCTTAACAATTTGACCAATGTCCACAAAAAATTAAAAAATATTTTTTATAATGTGGAACCTTTATTATGAAACCAGGTTGAAGACTATCAGGACTGTTGATGTTTTCTAAATTTTAAAATTTCATTTTAATCAAAATATATTTTAAATATTAAATACTTGTGTTTGACATTGCAGCTTTAAGTGTCTTTTGGGGGGGCATTACTATTATATTAATGTTCCCTGTTTTTAAAATGTTTTCTATAATTAAATGTCCTTATCAGGCAGAGTTAATTTTTATACCATTGAAATATGTATCTTGGGCTGGGACTGCGGCTCCGTGGTAGCGTACTTGCCTTGAATGTGTGAGGCACTCGGTTCAATTCTCAGCACCACATATAAATAAATAAAATAAAGATATATTTATATATAACTAAGGGAAAAATATTTTTTTTAAAAAAGAAATATGTATCTTGTCATAATATATTGGTTCATATACTAATAAACCACATATTGATTATTACTTTTATTTTAGTATAACCTCCTGTGGATGGAGTATGGTTTGTCTCCACCAAAATTCATGTTGAGGTCTTATTCCTTAATGCAACTGCATTTAGAGGAATTGGGACCTTTAAGAGAGAATGTAGTCATGGGGCTTCACCCTCACAAAGCAACTAATGTAGTTCCCAAAAGAGTGTGAACCCCTTACCATGTGCCTCTTTCACATATGCCCACTTGCCTTCCACATTTTTCCAGCATATTATGACACAGGACAAAGCCCTTGACAGATGTAGCCACCTGACCTTGAATTTCCCACACCTCAGAACCCTGAGCCAAAGTAAATCTCCATTCTTTATAAATCACCAAATATCAGGTATTCTGTTAAAGCAACAGAAAAGAGAAGAAGAAATCTTATCACAGAAAAACTTATTCAATATTTATGATTATGATCATTCCTTATTACTTCTTAAAGAATATCCATGTCAAATGTCATGAAAAAATAATCTATCATTTGGAGAATTCTCAGGAATTCCAGTTTCTCATTCTCAAAAGCAAAGATAGATATCTGCTGGAAATTTGTGTCATATCAAAGTATTTTAAAAGGTTTTTTTTTTTTTTTTTAACCTTAACATGTATATGTTTGCAGTGCTGGGATCAAACTTTAGGGCCCCCACATGTAAGAAAGTGGTTTACCACTGAGCTACATTCCCAGCCCAACATTTTTTTTTCAAGTCTGCCTTATTTTATAGTTACCTATTAATCATTTCTTAGATAAATGCAGTAATATTTACCCCAATCCCATTCTCTTTGATGCTGATACATTTGATATTATTGGTCTTTCTAAAACACTGGTCTTAAAAGCTGGTCCTTGTTATATACACCTTAATTCCAGTGACTCAGGAGGCTGAGGCAGGAGCATTAAAATTTCAAGATTGGCCTCCACAGCTTAGACCCTGTCTTAAAATAAAAGAACTGGGATGAAGCCAAGTGGTAAAGTACCTCTGAGTTCAACTCCCAGTAATGCAAACCAACCAACCAACCAGCCATTGGTTTCTGGTGGTTCTTTTATACTTTCCTATGTTGATGCTCCCCCCCCCCACCGTGGCATCCCCTCCCCACCCTTCACAATCACTTCTTTCACTCACAGTGCCAGAGTGGCCCAAATGGTCAAACGTCTGTTTTCATTTTAATATGGTCTTCTTCTGTGCTGAGCCACCCCAACTGCAAACTGAACTCAATCCATTTCCATTTTCCCCAGATTCTAATCCCTTAGCTTATATTGTCTAAATGGATCCTGCTAATAGAATGTTCAACAGATAGCTCTTACTTTTAAACTTAACCTGACACTGAAACCATCACTAACCATTCCAAATTTCTTGTTCTCAACTTTCCTTTCTCTGTCTTTACTGTTCAACCATTCACTCAAAGGCAAACCTTATACTCAACTTTGAATCATCTTTTTACTAAATCACACAGAAGTTCCTTCAATTAATTCCTCACATCCACTTACACTTTATTCATATGACCACCATTCTTTCAGGTTAACTATTACAACAGCATTTCATTTATAATCCTAAGAGCCACCTTCTACCCACATTCTAATTCATTTGCTGCCAAACTTTAGCTCTTTACATTTTATTTTTATTATATGTCCCTCCTCTGAGTAATAAGTAGGTAAATAATCTTCAATCTTGCCCTGTTTTGTACCACATCAAGGTAAATTGTGATGTCTGTTTTTTAGTGCTCACCTTTTTTCATCCCCCACACTTAGTGCTGTGCCTGGTACTTAACAGTTGTTTGCTAAGGTTATGTTGAAGGAATGAATGACTCACCCTATTACACAAATATCCCCCCATCCCAGCATGAACCCACTGCTCTAGTTGGATAGGCTTTCTTGCAAATGTGTATAATCACGTTTACATTTTTCTCTTGAGTCTGGATGTGTTGGGGTGTTTAGCACACACCCCCGCCCCCCCCCGCCCCATTTCCTCCTGATCTGCAGGAGAGATGGGGAAAGCACGCCCCAACAAGGACAAGCCCAGAAAGGTAAAGGTCGACTGGCTGCCCGCAGCCCTCCCTTGCAGAAGGACAATCAGACGCGCCAGGGAGGGAAAACATACACAGCTAATATAATGTACGGGAACCTGTCAGGGTAAAGATCAGCAGGGTGGGGAGAATTTACATCTACACCCAATACAGGCAGTAATGGAAGACGTGAGCTGTCCATGAGGGCAGAAGGGTTCTGAGCCTATCCCAAAGGTGGTCTGATTCTTCATCACAACTCAAGGCAATGCCTTCTGGCTAATCCCTAGGTGCTCTCTTAGCCACATGTGGCCCCAGGACTGGGAAGCAGGTAGCAGCCAGCAAGTTAAGTTTCCTCTTTTCTGATGCAACATACCCCACGTTACATCATGCCCTACATGGATGCACTTTTCCCTCTTTATCTATTCTTATCTGTGCCAACATGCACATAGTGCCTACTTCCAAAGGTGAGTTGGAGCCACTCAGAGGCACACCCCATTATCACACTTAAAATTATAGGTAAAATTCACTGAGCACCTAATATTTATTAAGTCTTTATTATTTTCTTTACATGTATTATTGAATCTTTCCAACAAACTATAGAATTAGGAATTATTATCACTATTATATGGATAGAAAAGAGATTCTAAAACTTTATCTTACCAAGGACACCTAGCATGTGAGTGCTAAAGCAGGTGTCCTTTCCCAATCTGTCCTCCAGCCCTTAAGTCATACCCAGCTTTCAAGGATCTGATCAGATTTCCCATCCTTCTTGGAGCCTTCCTTCATTTCTGTGGTTCTCTTTCTTTCTCCTCTGAGCTCTTACCATATTTATAGACTGCATCCTTGATTCATCACCTAAACACACATTCTGTGTTGGTGGTTATTTTGTGTGTGTTGGTCTTTTCTCTGTAATGAAAAAGTAAGCTCTCTGAGGACGTGACCCCATGGATTGCACATTTCTCAGCTCCCCACCATCCCTGATATAATTGCAGACACATGAACAAGAAAAGGGCTTAATGAAATAGTTTATGAAAACATTTTTGCTCTTAGGCATGACATAATTTCATATGAAAAACATCTGTGTAGGAATTAAAGTCCCCTCATCACAGATTCCAATGTTATTTGTTTTTATAATTTGTGACTCCAGTTGTACCTGGTTATCTGCACACTGAGACCAGGTGTCTATTTCAGTTGCATTCTGCCTTGATAAGTTAAGTTATTGCTTTAGCCATGTAGTTGTCTTCGCTGCTCAAATAGAAAGGGATTTTGTGAAAGTCCCACTTCATCTGTGGTATAATTGCAATTTTAATTGTGTCAAATACAGCCCCCCTTCTATATTTTTTTCATTTTCTGTATTATCTCAGACCAGTCACCTCTTCTACCAAGAAAATATATATCTCATTTATGCTGCATATGCTTCATGCTCAGGCTGGTGGTTATTATAGTTTAGATGTGAGGTGTCCCCCCAAAAGCTCATGGGTAAGACAATGCAGCAGTGTTCAAAGATGAAACAATTAGGTTATAAGAGCTGTAACCTAATTAGTGGACTAATTCACTGGTATGGATTAACTAAGTGGTAATAGTAGACAGGTAGGGTGTGACTAGAAGAAGTAGGTCAACAGGGATATGCCTTTGGGTTGTGTTTTGTCCTGGGTGAATGGAGCTCTCTCTATGCTTCTTGGTTATCTTCTCCTAAGATGCATCCCTCTTCCACACTCTTTGCTATCAGAGCTATAGAGTTGGCCAACCATGGACTGAACCTTAAATCATGTGCCAAAATAAACTTTTCATCCTCTAAGTTGTTCTTGTTACATCCTTTGGTCACAGTGTCGAAAAACGGACTGAAACAGTGATGTAGCTCAGTTGAAGGGTACTTGCCTAGTGTGCACCAGGTCCTAAGTTTGATCCCCAACTGCAAAAAGAAGGAAAAAAAAAACACGTAATACATAGTCTATACCTACATAAATGTTAAGCTTTTGCCCTGAGGATGTTTAGAATATGCACTTGATAAATAAATTCTAAAGCTCTCACTCTTATCTTTAGCTTATGACTAAATTACCATATGCATTTACCTTCTAGTTTGCCTATAGAGCTTAGGCATTCATTTGCTGGATTTATGCCCTTCATTTTTAGGAACTATAACTCACTTTTTCTCAAAATTGCAGGGGTCTCGCTCATTATGTTGGATATCTCCCCAAATTACCAAACTTAAACACTTTAAAACAGAGTTTGCATTGTAGCCAAACAAACCTCAAAGAAAGTAATCTACCCAAGTCCATCAATGGACATGTATGACACTGATGGCCACTTTGATAAAGCTGATAGTTAGAATGTTGTAGGGCTTTAGGCAAACTATTAAAAAAGCTAAAGGCTTAATTTAAAATGCAGTTTGCCTAGGGAGGATCCCATTTACCTCAGACTGAGCTACTGGAAGATAGGAAGACCAAAAAATAGGAGCTAACACCTACCAAATATCTGCAAAGCACTTTATGCAAATTATCTCATTTTATTTTCTCAACAACCCATTAGGTAATTATTGTTTCCATTTTACATATGAAGAGATTTGAGCTAAAAGAGTTTAAATAATTTTACAAAGGCCACAAAGCACAAACACAGATAACCTAAAATTATAGCACAAGTTACCAATTCTTATGTCAGTGCTTTGTCCATTAATGGTCAAATGAGCTGGTCAACCATATGGTCTCATGCCCTCTGACTCACATTACCAAAGACTTTGGGGAAGCCCAGTCACTTAGTTATAGAGCATTATTATTCACCTACCCAGCAAATAGGCCTGAGCATTTGTTTGGCTTTCTGTCTACTTTACATGTATTAACTGTACTGTGTGATTTTCTAAATGTAGTTTTATATGATAGTACTATATTTTCTTTTCTAGATCTATACTAGAGAAATAAATCTTGAATTTATCCACAGTTTAGAAGTAGGTTAAAACTTTTCTCTACCAAAGATTTTAGTACCAGGAGCATTGACAGTGTTATTATTTATGATTTTTTTTTTCAAAAGTGCCTTTTGGCATGGCAGGCAAAAGAAATCTGGAGGCTTTTTGTGATTGCTGTTCACACTTGGTAATGAGTAAATTCTGTTGGCTCTTTTGGAGGAGTCAGAAGGGAGTCATTGGTTTACTAGAGATGTGGCTTGGAAACACCAAGCCAGCTCATCAGTGCTGCTGATCTCGTGCCCTTCCTCTGGCAAACCATGTGTCGGATGTGGTAGGAAAAAAAATCTCCCTTTCAGCAGCAGAATGTGTGGAAGCTACACCCTGAATTATCCCATGATAACCTTGCAAATGCAACACATGCCCTTGTGACCACAAAGCCCCACAACTGTAATTTCCTCTGCTTTTCATCAGAGCTCTTCAGCTGCCAGCAACAGGCAAAGAGAGCATGCTAGGGTACAACTGCTCCCTAACACCCCAGACACCTGCCCTCCATCCTTTAATACCTACATGTAGAAGAGTGTCCAGTAGGAAGCTGACTCCACTGGTTATGCACACTCTTGAGTTCATCTTCCTGAGTGAACTATGTATGAAGCTCATCTAATGTATACTATGCAGCCAGCAGACATTTGGGGGATATTATATAATGCACTTGCTGAAGTCATTCCAAAGATCATTATTAGGCAATTTCTTAGAGCAATCCATGGGTTGAAGAGGCATTTCTCCCAGCGACATCATTGATGGCTATTTCATTTATGCAATACACATATATTTAACACTTACTAGATTCCAAGCACTGCTTTTGATGCTGGAGATGAAACCCTGACTCAGGTAGGCAAGGCCAACATTTACCCTGAGCTTACTATCTCAGAGACAGCCAATTAATAAGTCAACAAATTAGATAAATGCTTTAGTGAACTTAAAATAGGGTCTGTGATCCAGAGTGACCAGGAGCTGTTGGTGTCAGATAACTGTGGAATAAAGATTCTATAGTCACGTGTCAATGATAGGGATAAATTCTGAGAAATGTTCTATGAAAAAGACACCAAGAATTAGAAACAAGATCAGATTCACCAAATAAGGAGTCCTCTGTTGGGTTGGGGTGACATTGGAACCTTGGGTACATGGTGAGAATCTTCAAAGATTACCCTTCTTGCAAGATATACCTGAAGGCCAGAATTTCTAATCATTTTTATTTCTGATACACAGTTCTATGATTCGAGCACCATACCACCTTCCTTTTATTATTGATGTCATTCTAAATTTTAACATTTCCTAAGCATTCAAATGACAATGTATTTTTTTTTAAAGTTTATGCTGGCTTATCATTTTGTTTGCTTTGCACTCAAGAGTAAGAGATGGACATGTAGGACATACAAAGTAACTCGACATTTAAAATAAATATACCAAAACCCTGTGAAGTATTTGCTAACCACATGTTTTCTAAACCATATTCAGAAATGCTACTCAAACTGCTAGGACGTCATTGGTCCTTATTCCGACTCTCTGAATGGCTTTCTGGAAGCCTCACTGTATGCCTTCATCCTCCCAGAGGTAATGGGTATCCCCTCCAAGGAACGCTGTGTGGCCTCATCAGCAAAAAGACGACATACCTGTGGTTTGATACAGAGTGAACTGGGCCAGGAATCCAGGGAGCAAGCTTTTATTCCCATCATTGCCAGTCACTCTGGGATCTTGAGCTAATCAAATCCTCTCTGTGCTTTAATTTATACCCATGCAAAATGGAAAACATAATACTGTAACAGTGCTCTGAACACGCGAAGCCAAATAAGATGGGAACGAAATGTTTAGGGTATTTGATTTGCTTTAAGCTCAAAGACATGACCTAGAAATTTCTGGTCACAGAGACTAGGAACTCTTAAGGGAGCCTAACGTCAAATAGGATAGGAAGATTTTAATCCTAGACTATTTTGGATATTAGCATTTAGATCTGGCCATTATGTCTCTTCCTTTGGAGGTTGTGATGAAGAGTGATGAGAAAGCTAATCGAAGACTAGATTGCATGAATACCCCATGCAGAGAGGCTTAACATTGACCTATCCGTGCCTACAATATCATTTTAAAATGTAACAATCTGCTTTTGCTTAAACTCTCTTTTAACTAGCTGGGCCCCAAAATGAAAGGTTCCATTTCAAGGAAGTTTATCAAATCCTGACTTTAAGCAGGTCATTGTTCTCCCCACTGAGGGGTGATTATAATGTGGTTGTTTAAAGTGTATTAGGAAGATAAGCACAGTGAGGTGGGGAAAGAGAAGTGCCATCAATAAAACATAAATTAAGACTTGCAACAAGTCCAGAGAAATGAAATTGTTCCTACGGCTGAGAAATAAGTAGGGAGTGGTATTTTAGATGGGCTTGGAAAGAATCCAACTGAGAACACAATTCCAGGTAGAGGAAAATGGTATGTAAAGAAAAAGTAGAAGAAGCAAGAAATATCTATGATGAAAGAAAGATAAATAGTATATGGTAAGAACATTTGTTTTAAAACCTGGCTGCATTACAGAATTAACTGGAGAGATTTAATAGAAACACAAACACAGATTTCTGGGCTTCTTCACAGATCTTGTGAATGAAAATTTTTCAAAGGTGGAGATCTAGATTATGTTGTTGTTAGTATTGTTTAATTTCAGTTCTCCAAATGATTTTAATGTTTCACAGAAGTAGGTTTTGCCAAATTATGAAGAAATGTGCTGTATTTGGCTATGCTATAGAATCATGTTTTCAAAGTTTATGTTTGAGAATCACTTTAGTGGGCTGGGGCTGTAGCTCAATGGCAGAGCACTTGCCTAGCATGCATGAGGTACTGGGTTCAGTCCTCAGCACCACATACAAATAAGCAAATAAAATAAAGGCATTCTGTCCACTTACAACTACAAAAAAAAATCATTTTAGTGATTCCCATCACATATTAATTTATTTTAATTTTAAGGTATTAACATTGTAGGATGTAGGCTGGTGGTGTACCTCAGTGCTAAAGTACTTGCCTAGCAGATGCACGGCTCAGGGTTCAATGCCCAGCATCACAAAAAATAAAATAAAAAATAATTAAAAATAAAGAATGCTGTGGATGAACAGTATAATTACAGCACAACACTGTGAATGTGCTTACAGTTTTTCTTTTGTGTGTGTATGTGTATGTTTTTTTTGTTGTTGTTGTTGTTGTTGTTTTGTTTTTTGAGACAGGGCCTCATTAAGTTGCTAAGGCTGGCCTTGAATTTGTAATCCTCCTGCCTCAGTCTACCAAGCCTCCTTTCAGCCATGCAGCACACAATAAAGGGTTTTAAAAACCACATTGGGATCCCAATTCACATGCAGTAGTGTGGTTATAACCAAAGAAACAGATAATACAAGTGTTGGCATGGACCATAGAAAAATCAGGAACTTTATATACTTCTGGTGAATGGTAAAGTCACTTTGGAAAATAGTTTTGTGAGTTTTTCAAAAAGGCAAACATAGAATTCATTCTTAGGTATATTACACCCAAAAGAATTAAAGAATGTATTCATTAAAAAAGCTTATATGGGAGTGTTCATATCAGCATTATTTTTAATATCTGGAAAATGGGAACAATCCCAACGTCCATCAATTGATGAATGGAAAAATAAAATGTGCTATCTGCATATAATGAAATATTATTCAATAGCTGTAGAAAGGAATGAAATACTGATACATGGATAAACCTTAAAATTATCATGCCAACTGAAAGAAACTAGACACAAAAGAGGACATATTATATGACTATATTTATATGAAATGTCCAAAATAAGCTAATTCAGAGAGACAAAGTACATTAGTGGTTGCCAGGAGCTGGGGGAAGAGGAGAAGGCAAGTGACTACTAAGTGTATGAGATTACTCTAGGGTAGGGATGATGGAAATATTCTGGAAATTGACAGTGGTAGTAGTGGTTGCATAACTTTGTGAATATACTAGAAACCACTGAGTTGCACACTTTAAAGGGATAACTTTCATGGTATGTGAATTTACCTCAGTTTAAAACTGGAAAAGCCAGGCATGGTGGTGCACTTCTGTAATCCCAGCAGCTCCCAATGCCGAGGTAGGAGGATTGCAGATTCAAAGCAAGCCTCGGCAATTTATCAAGGCCTAAGCAATTTAGTGAGACCCTATCTCAAAATAAAAAATAAGAAAAGAGCTGGGGATGAGACCCAGTGGGTAAGTATCTCTGGGTTTAATCCCTAGCACACACAAAAAAAAAACTTGAACAAAGTTTACCATTATTAGGATTTGTGCAGAGATTAAAAGTACATGCATGGGGCCAGGTGCAGTGGTGCATACTTGTTTTCCCAGATAATGGGAAGGCTGAGGCAGGAGAATCACAAGTTCAAAACCAATCTGGACTACTTAGCCACATGCAGTCTCAAAGTTCAAAGGGCTAAGGAATGTAGCTCAGTGACAGGGCATGTGCAAGGCCCTGAGTTCAATTCCCAGCACCACAAAAAGAAAGGGGTGGGGGTAGGTGGAGGGAGGATGAGAGAGAGGAAGTAAGGGAGGGAGGAGGGGATGAAAAGAGTAGATGCCAATTAGACTACTTGAATTGGATGCCTGGCTGGATGACTAACAGTAATGTGGTCAAGTGGTGTGCTACAGGAAAGATTACTTCTCTGTGCCATAGATTCCTCATCTGAAAAATGTTGACAAAAATAATATCTATCTCATGGGGTTATTGTAAAAATTAATGAATAAATCCAAGAAAACAGTTCATCACTGGGCACTGCACATAGTAAAAGCTCAGTAAGGGGATGGGGTTGTAGCTCAGTGGTAGAGCACTTGCCTAGCATGTGTGAGGCAGTGGGTTTGATTCTCAGCACTACATATAAAATAAAATAAACATCCATTGACAACTAAAAAATATTTTAAAAGAAGAAAAGAAGCTCAGTAAATGAGTGCTAGTATTCTTATTAAATGCTCTTTCAAATATATGTCAAAAGTTTTAGCCAGGCTTGATGGTGCATACCTGTAATCCCAGCAGCTAGGGAGACTGAGGCAGAAGGATCAAGAGTTCAAAGCCAGACTCAGCAACAGCTACGCACTAAGCAACTCAGTAAGACCCTGTTTCTAAATAAACTAAAAAAAAAAACCAAAAAACAAAACAACAACAACACACACACACACACACACACACACACAAAGACAGGGCTGGGAATGTGGCTTAGTGGTCCAGTGCCCCTGAGTTCAATCCCTGGTACCACCGTCCCCAATGTAAATAAAAGAGGAGGTAGTTGGTCAACCAGACTCTTCAAATTAACATTCTGTCTGGCCCCTAGCCTGCTTTTTTCTTCCTATTAGCACCTGTAACCCCTGACATTTTATGTTTCTCTCCCTAGAAGGGTGCCACTCTATAGGATTTTGGTGTTGATCTGCACTCTTGTGGGCACCTCAAAAGCAGTGCCTGGCCCACAATAGCTGCTCCATTGTTGAGTGTACAGAATAACCAATATTGAATTGGTGTGAGTTTAAATTCCTGTTCAAATGTGGTATGAGTTGCTTATCATCAACAATTCCAAAGATAAGCCTAGGAAGCTGAAGCCTCACCTGTTCATCCTGAGCTTTTCTATGGTCTGAAGTATGTGCCCCAAGTTCCTACTTGGGAATCCTAAGTGCCAATGCAATGGTATTTGGTGATGGGGGCCTTTGATAGGTCATCAGGTTTGGGTGGTCATGAAGAGGGGACCTCTCAGATAGGATAGGTGCCCTCATAAAAGGAAAAGAGACTCGAGTTTATCATTTCTCCACCATGTGAAGGCACAAGGAGAAGGCTGCTGTCTGCAAGTCCAGGAGAAGTGCCTCACCACCAAATGAAACCCTGTCACCTTTATCCTGGGATTTTCCACCTTCAAAACTGTGAAAAATAAATGACTATTTTTTAAGCCACTCACCCTCTTTTGTTTTGTTAAAGCAGCCCAAGAGGAATACTGTGAGGGGTGGGCTGGAGTTAAAAAAAATGTCTTTTAAATTCCTATAAGTACTTTCAGATTACAGTAGGATAAAGCTCTTTGTGTTCCGAACTCACACCCTCTGCACCAACCCAAGAGCAATCAATGCAAGTGCAAGGAACCTTCAGATTTTGCCTTTTTGCCTAGGATTGGATCTGCTATCTTACATAGCATATTGTTTTTCTTTTGGTGCACCTGGGCAGATTAACTTCTGGCACATATTGCAATACGTGACCATTGGAAATTCTGATTCTGAGCTAGAGATCTGATTCCAGATCCTGTTTTGACTCATATTGATTGGTCCTGTGACACTAGACAAGTTACATAGGACAACTGAACTTCAAGGTTGTTACCAGGGAACTTATGATAATAAAACAGTCCACTGTCGTATGAATTCACAGTATGTTTAAATATTTTGTGCATTGCTGTGAGAAGTGTGAATTGGTTGAGCTGCTAACGTGGTTTTGATTGTATTATGAGAAGTTTGGATCTACAGAGTATTTTAAGTGTATTTCCATTTGGGGAGAGTGACCTCCTCATTCATTGTAGCTTTGTTTGTAATGACAAAAGATAGGAAACAATCCAAATGTCCATTCAATGCTGACTAAATAAGTTAGGATACATGGAATAGCAGAGAATATTATGTAGCTTTAAAAAAATAATGAAAAATCTCTTTATTGAAATTGAATCAGATATAGTAAAGAAAAAAAGCAAAGTGAGGAACAGCATATAGAGTGTGCTGCCTTTTGTGTATTGGCATATACACGGGTAAAATAAGTATAAGAGACACATAGGAAATTGAGACTACTAATTATCAGAGAGGGAGAAATGAGTGAGAGCAAGACTTTTGACTGGATACATCCCCTTGTAGTTTTTGAGTTTTTGACTGGATACATCCCCTTGTAGTTTTTGAGTTTTCAAACATGGCATGAATAACCTATTCTGAAAACAATTTAAACCATAAATAAATTACATGGTCATCATAATTCTGAAGTCTTATTTCCAGAGGACCTATAAATAAAATCCAGTGTTTTAATGTGTGAATTGTGCTACATACATTTATTCTACATACAGAGCACATCTAACTTGCCATATGATTAATAGCTTATTTCTTAAATAGTATAATATTATTTTAGAACCCATTATTTTTATTAGAAAATACTCTTTAGGGTCTGGGGATGTGGCTCAGTGGTGGAATGCTTGCCTAGGGTGTTCAAGGCACTGAGTTTGATCCCCAGCACCACCAAAATAAAATTCTTTAAAAGTTTAAAGAAGACAATGCCTTCAGGCTCAAAAAATTAAAGGCAACTGAAGATAAATGGACTTTAACACTAGGAAACTCACAGTTAATTAGCTTCTCTTTGTTTTCAAGGCTCTACAATGATCTCCCTCTAGCAATCTTTTAAGCAGAACTAGCAGTCCACTATTGTTAAACTAAATATTAAGTCAAATAGGAGGCCACTGCATTCAGAACAAACACTTGGAGAAGAAAATCATATATACCATTTTTTTAACGCTTAAACTTATGAAGAAAAGGAACCTGTGTAAACTTCAGGTTTGAGAAGAGCTGGGTTTTGATCAATTTCTTAATCACCTAAAATAATAGAATAGGAATTTTAAAGTACAGAAATAACCCTGGTAAAGGACTAATTTATACATAAGGGTATTGCATCGCAAAACATGGCATAAATCTTGCTAGGTGCGTATGTTTGTCATGTGACTTTTCTGTATCTTTCATCAAGAGGTGCAGTCTGTCTCTCCCACCCTGCAAATCTGGGCTGACTGTGGGATCGGGCTCCAAATTCCTCAATAGGACACCCATAGCGCTAGAATTAACAAATAGAATCAACAAATGGGACTTACTCAAACTAAAAAGTTTTTTCTCAGCAAAAGAAACAATAAGAGAGATAAATAGGGAGCCTACATCCTGGGAACAAATCTTTACTCCACACACTTCAGATAGAGCCCTAATAACCAGAATATACAAAGAACTCAAAAAATTAGACAATAAGATAACAAATAACCCAATCAATAAATGGGCCAAGGACCTGAACAGACACTTCTCAGAGGAGGACATACAATCAATCAACAAGTACATGAAAAAATGCTCACCATCGCTAGCAGTCAGAGAAATGCAAATCAAAACTACCCTAAGATACCATCTCACTCCAGTAAGACTGGCAGCCATTAGGAAGTCAAACAACAATAAGTGCTGGAGAGGATGCGGGGAAAAGGGCACTCTTGTTCATTGCTGGTGGGACTGCAAATTGGTGCAGCCAATTTGGAAAGCAGTATGGAGATTTCTCGGAAAGCTGGGAATGGAACCACCATTTGACCCAGCTATTCCCCTTCTAGGTCTATTCCCTAAAGCCCTAACAAGAGCATGCTACAGGGACACTGCTACATCGATGTTCATAGCAGCTCAATTCACGATAGCAAGACTGTGGAACCAGCCTAGATGCCCTTCAATAGATGAATGGATAAAAAAAAAATGTGGCATTTATACACTATGGAGTATTACTCTGCATTAAAAAATGACAAAATTATAGAATTTGGAGGGAAATGGATGGCATTAGAGCAGATTATGCTAAGTGAAGCTAGTCAATCTTTAAAAAACAAATACCAAATGACTCCTTTGATATAAGGGGTGTAAACAAGGACAGGGTAGGGACGAAGAGCTTGAGAAGAATATTTACAGTAAACAGGGATGAGAGGTGGGAGGGAAAGGGAGTGAGAAGGGAAATTGCATGGAAATGGAAGGCGATCCTCAGGGTTATACAAAATGTCATATAAGAGGTAAGGAGGGGTAAGTCAAGAGAATACAAATGGAAGACATGATTTACAGTAGAAGGGGTAGAGAGAGAAAAGGGGAGGGGAGGGGAGGGGAGGGGAGGGGGGATAGTAGACAATAGGACAGACAGCAGAATACATCAGACACTAGAAAGGCAATATGTCAATCAATGGAAGGGTAACTGATGTGATACAGCAATTTGTATAAGGGGTAAAAGCGGGAGTTCATAATCCACTTGAATCAAACCGTGTAATATGATATATTAAGAACTATGTAATGTTATGAACGACCAATAAAAAAAAAAATCTGGGCTGACTTTAGATAATGTTTTGATCAGCATAATGGGGCAGACATGATGTTATGCAATTTCCGAGGCTAGACCTCAATAGTGTTGCAGCTTCCTCTTCTACCTCTTGGAGCATTGTTCTGAGAATACATAATGGAGCTGATCTAGCCTTCTGGAGGATGAGAGGCCACCTGGAAGAGGAACAAGGGCTCAGCCAGCACTAACTGCCACTTATGTGATTGAGGCTAGGCTTTCCAACCCAGTGACTCTCCAGCAGGATGACCTCTGGCATCACTAAGCCCAGGTAAAACCAGTCAGTAAACAGCCCAGCCAACCCACAGAATGGTGGGAATTAATAAATTGCTGTTTTATGCCATTTTTTCAGAATTGCAGGTTGTCAGACAAAACTAACTCAATTAGTAAGGTACTTTTATCTTGACCTAGCACAAACTATAATTTGTGCCAGGGTAGGTTCCTTGTTTATTTTATACTGTCACTGATATCCCTACCACTGTGCCTATTATAGTCCACCCCACACACCGTAGGCACTCAATAAATACTCGTTAACTAGCCCCAACACACATATTAGCCTTTGGGTATATTTATATTTCTATATGTACTAATTTACTAATTTGCAAACTGTTGAAAATCAACATAATTATCATCAACAATTTGTATTGATCTCATATCATAAGTGAAACAATAGAACATATAATTGGGATATTGCTCCCTGGCTGTGGTGGATTATAACAACTGTCATAATAATGCTGGTAAGATTACACAGTGAGCTAGCCCTCAAATGTAGGTTATTAAATGAACCAGTGGACTTCCATAAGTGAAACCCTAAGGTGATTTTTTAAATTGCCACTAATATTGTACTGGGTAGGGTTATAATAAACAGATCAATGAATCTTGGCAATGGACCAGACATCTTTCTACTGATAAACTAATAATGCCTTCTTGCAACTTGTTTACATAGCTGTCTCATTTAATGCCAAGATCACAAAAACTGGTCCAAAATAGCAATAAATATGCTGCTTAAGAAAGAAAGCAAAAACAAATGAGGAAAACTAGAAAATATCAAGATAAAATCAGTTATCTCTATGATGAAGAGCTTCACAGATGCTAATTCACTCTTGGAAGTTGACTGTCATTCCCACTTTGTGTCAAATCAGAAGACATTTGGCATGCCACCAAATATTATTCCAATAATGGAACACTAATGTATTTGACCAACAAAGTGTATACTAATGCTAAAAACACACTAATCTGAATGGTGAAGTGTATAAACATTTATTTATCCCAAGAGGCACTCAGATGTATTACTTCTTTCTTTTTTTTTTTTTTATCCTCAGAAAACCGATCAAAAAATTTCAAATAGGCCAGTGTGATCTGTGGAGTCAATAATGGAGAAGAAACTCAAAGGAGGCCTCCACATGCTAGTTATGGTGTATACTACAGGATTCTGATAGTAAGACAGTTCCTAGAGCACAGCTGGAGGGGCAGAAGAAGGAGGGTCAACTGTCCCAGATGGTTTTTCTCCAGTCCACCCATCCTAGAAAAAAACTCAGTTTCTAGGTTATTTTTGTTGGGAAAAGTATAAATGACAGCCATACCCCAGGGAAAAAGACAAAACAAAACCAACATGGCGCCTAAGGACCTCTTCTTCCTACCTTCTTCTTTTCTGCAGTGGCGTGAAAAGTTCCCCACCGTGTGAACTCTCCCGCCGGCGCCAATTTCCAATCTCGCTGGCGGGGAACCTTAGCCCCAATAAGAACTAATTCCTGGGCTCCGGAGCTGATATCTGGAAGAACTTGCCAATAAATGGGTGGCCTGCCATTTATCTAAGCCCTGCCATCTCCCCCTTAGTTCTATATAAGCACACAGCCTTTAGCAATAAAATTGGAATTCTCCCGGTGAAGTGTCTTTGCATGGGGAATTCTTTCAATTTTTTTTTTTTTTTTTTGGTGACAGGCATGGAAAAAAGAGCAAACATTCACAAGTAGTTGAATCCATTTGTCAAAACTGGTTACCTGGGTCTGGGGATGTAGCTTGGTGGTAGAGCACCTGTCTAAGATGTGTGAGGCCCTGGGTTCAATCTCATTACTTACAACAAAGCAAACACAAACAGGCAAACAAACAAAAAACTGTTTATCTGAAGGATGCAAGTTCTCTAAGGACTCACAGAAACTTCTGCCTATCTGGCAGGTAAAATATGTCCGCTCAAATCCTGGGATCAATCATCTCTCACAACCAACTTTAAGATGCAAGTTTTAGATGAACTGAAGCATAAAATCCCTCCAAGCTAGCTGTTTGAAGACCTCTGATGTGCAGTGGAAAAACCCAGTTCTAGTTCCAGTGTATCCAAATACTTACACATGGTGATACTGGCAATAGGCGAACCCTTCCATAGGTCAATTTTTAATTACCCTCTGGCCCACCTCACAATTTCTCCTTCCCCTCCCGAACCCTAGCCCTATTTAAGATGTTATACCCATACATCATCTCTCTTTCAATCTCCTCTGGAAGAATCTCAGAACACACACTTGTAGAATAAATGAGGACACCTTAGCAAAAAAATCTGGGACAGGGTGAGTAAAGAAATTATGAATTATATAAACTCCCTTCAACTGTTTACATTTCTTACATTTTGAGTGTTATGACCTAAAATGTGCTTTTGGGAGCTGGGAGCTGCCTTTGACTACATAAAGTATGGTTATCTAATCTTTACATTTTAAACTTCTTTTAAAAATTAGAGAGCAGGGCTGGGGATGTGGCTCAAGCAGTAGTGCGCTTGCCTGGCATGTGTGTGGCCCGGGTTCGATCCTCAACACCACATACCAACAAAGATGTTGTGTCTGCCGATATCTAAAAAAAGGAATATTAAAAAAAAATAGAGAGCAGATATACTCAGAGTATTAAGGTGAAAAATCATAGGATTGTAAAATATAGAACACAGGTCTCTTTATTTCCACTTCATACTAGCCTCCAGTTGATAGATATTTTGGTGCATATTCCTGACTTGGGAATAGAAGAGAAAGTAGGACCTAGTTAATTGGGACTGGCTATAAACTTTGAGGAAGAAGGTAAAGGGCCCTCATGCCCATTCAAATGCAGTTTTAGAGTAAAGAAACAGAAAAGAATCTGGATGAAAACCATTGGTATTCAGTAACAGACACCTAGTATGGTGGCTGGCAAGTCCCTTGAGAAGAGAAAATAATCAATCAGTTAAATAGATACCATGTTTTTTTCTTCTGATGCACGTGCCAGTAACTGATTTCTTCTCCCTCTCCCCAAAGCTCCAGCTGAAGCCTCTGTTTCTTCCATGAAGTTTTTGCACCATACCACTCATTTTAGCCTGCAGAGAAACTCACATGTTGCTTTACACACATTGATGCTCAAATATTTGTCCTAAGAATGAACGAATGACAAAAATCCTTCATTAGGAGCAGAAAATGTGGCTTAAGATAAAACTAATAAAACATCAGACTCGGGGTTAAAAATCTACAACAGCCTAATGTATGTATTAAATAGTCGAGTCTCCATCAAGAGAGACTTCCATTTGAAGTAAAGATCGATTATTGATACATAGACATTCTTATTTTACTATAACAGGAAAATAAATTAATTCCTTAAATGTCTGTTGGGAGATTGCTGAGTGTAAGCAATATACCTCTTCAGCTTTGTGTCCCTCAGCACTGAGCACAGAGCCTAGAACCTAAGTGACTCTCAAAAACTGTCAGCTGAATTATTGAGTGATCAAAGAAAGACTCCATTGAAATTAATGCCTGGCATCAACTGAGAAATTCTTTAAATATTATGCAGAATGAAGCATATTTCAATATTCCAGAGCTAAAGTATTTCCTATAATAGTATAAATTAATTTGGGAAGTATAGTCAATATCTGAGAGAAAAAAAATAAAATTGTTATTTTAATTCATTCTTGATGAAATATGTTCTTTTAAAAAAGCTAGTAAGTTCTTATTTTATGCTTGTGATAGAATTTATGAAGGAATAAAATGAATGATAAAAACTATCCTTTTTGTAAAGTAGGTTATTTAAAAATTAAAACTCAATTTTTTTTGTTAAAATGTCATTTGAACTTATAAAATCTCATCTGTTTTTCTTTTTAGGAGAAAAATAATAAAACCAAGAGAGTTTATCATGGTTTAGTGTCATCATGATTTGAACGCTCTGTGGAAAAATATTGACAAAATTAATTTTGTGTTCTCTTTGACTAAAATTACAGAAAAATAAAATTAAAGGCATCTATCTTTCCAACAATGTAATTTATTTTCTTATACTTTTACCATATTTGTGAACTCTAGCATTAGAGCATCAGTTAAATACTTCTACACAAGAGCAACTTGAATGTTTCCTTATCTTAACAAGTAATTTGGGATTATAAGTATTGAAGCATTGAATGCCTACTAAATGCTATTTCTGAGATAAACCCAGGGATACTGGAGCCAAGATCCATTCCAACCAGAGACAAAGGAAGTCAGCTATGGATGTGAGCAAATAGCAGCTGTTTTCTTGAAAAGACTGGTCAGATTCTTCTCCCAATCAGCCATGAGATAGTTCTGTAAGATCTGCAAAGCAGAACCATCTTCAGGAAAACAGCTTTAAGAACACCAGCTTCTGGAGGTTGAAATTATTAACTAAGAAAGGCAAAGTGGCCAGTAAAACTAGCTAACATACATTGAGTAGTGTATGTTCAAAGGATGGTGATATTGACATTTTGCATTATATTCATAATATCCATAATATAATATCCATTTTTAGAGGAAGATGTGGAGCTCAGAGAAGTTGATTATTGGTTTGAGGTCACACAATTTATTAGGTAGCCTGAGTGGAGCCCCCCTAGATCTGGCTGAATCTAGAATGTGTCTTTAATTGCCATGTTTTACTGCTGATATTTCCCCTCTAACACAAGAAATAAGTGTCACACAAATATTAATCTACCAGAAGAAACAGTAAATACCACAAAAGATCCCAGCAAGGGAGGAATGGAAGAATGGAGATATGACTTCTAGCAAGTGGTTCTTCATGAGAAGACTCCCAAGAAGAGCTGAATTTAACTAGGGAAAATTGAAAGATATGTGGGGGGGGGGGTTCAGAGTATCAAAAGAAGTACTTTTCAGCTGAGTGTGGAAGCTTCTTGGAAGACTGAGATGAGAGGGTCACTTGAGCCCAACAGTTTGAGACCAGCCTGGGCAACGCAGTGAGACCCCGCCCCCACATTAAATAAATAAATAAATAAAGAGACTTTATGTACTGAGAAAAGCATTCCAGTGGATCTTAATGCTATTTTTCTATCCTTAATGGTATAAAAATCCTGTTCAAATCAATAGCTCAATTTCTGAGGAATAACTCAAACCTGAAGAAAGATTCAGAATCCTTTCTTAAGATGTTCAAGGTTTTTCTCCTCTCACTGACCCTCCTGGACATGGACATTCTCATGACCAGCAGAGGAGACTTATAATCTCAGGAACACTTAAATTCTTTTTTTTTTTTTTGGCACCAAGGATTGAACCCAAGGACACTCTAATCACTGAGCCACATCCCATAGGGTGTCCCTGAGTTGCTTAGGACCTTGCTAAATTTCTGAGGCTGGCTTTGAATTCACAATACTCCTGCCTCAGCCTACCAAGCTGTTGGGATTACAAGCACATATCACTGCACCCAGCAGTTTAACTCCTTTCTGACTCAGGAACAATCCAGGTGTCCAAAGGATAAACTCAAAATTGTCTTGTCTCAAAAGTGGAATCAATTTGACATGAACTTTTTACTTCATGAGAGCTGGGATCCTGCTTATTGTCCTAATATTTCTGGTGCCTGGGATCATGACACAAACATGGTAGACACTCAAGAAGTGCATATTGAATGAATAAATCTTCTCAGCAAGTATTATTAGACCTATGTACATCTGTGCTTTTACCCTATATGCAATAACAAAAATGGGAAGACTCTCAGATATCCCTCATATCTATGTTATTTCGACCAGGTGTGCCTAGCTACAGGAAGTTAAGACTCTTGTTGCATACTGTCATGCATAAATTATTTTCATTCAGCTACAGAGATTAGAATACAACCAGTTACATACCATTATATACACAGAAAGTAAAGGACATTATAGAAACATAAAATACTCAATATCCTAAACTTATTTTGAAGAAAAAATTCCTTCATCACATAAACTTTTTCTTCGCAACTCATTTGGTATGTTTGAAGAAAAATTTTAATTTTTTTATGTATTAATTTTATTGTAGGGTGGAAGCTGTATTTTTGACAGACAATTGAGGATTATTGTGTGTAGCAGAAACAGCTCATTTTCTACCCGATTCATGTACCCTATTTGCATGGTACACAGATGTCACTGGATGGTGGCTGCAAGGTCAGCAACCACATTTTCCAGTGCTTTGCATTTAGGTGAGAATGTAATTGCAACTAAGGCTCCTAAGAGGTGAGTTTGTATTAGGTTCTCTAGCCTCTGTCTATCTGTGGACTCAATACAGGGGAATCCAAAGCCCTATAAGATGGCAGAGTCACAGGATAGGACACTTGACCTGGAGTTATATAAAGGAAAAGCCAGTAGTCAACCTGTTCTGCTTATGTGATCAAGATGTACAGTTTTTTAAAATGAGGTAACTTTTCTATAGCCCTATTTTATTCATTTATTTTTTATGTGGTGCTGAGGATTGAACCCAGGGCCTCACAGGTGCTAGGCAAGCGCTCTACCTACCACTGAGCCACAACGCCAGCCCAAGATGTACATTTTTATTGCCTGCATTCTCTGAAGTTGATGAGTCTTTCACAACAGCAAATGTGACATGACACGTGTGTGATGTTTTTCTTTCACTCACTCTCTGGTGGAGGTGCAGGGGGAACAAATCTGACATTTTTTCTAAGGCCCACCATTATTAACTTCAAGGAAAAAAATGAAGTATAGATTAGGAGAGTATCAGAGTGTCTCTGTCCATGTTCCAGGAAACAAGTTAGAGGACAAGGCTAGATGGTGACAAGGTACGCTGTGAGCCAGGGTTGAGAGTGAGGCCATGTACCAATAGAGAGAAAGAGATACCTGGGATGTGGGGCAAAAAGGGGCAGAAGAGACTGTATATGAGAGAAGCAAAAATTTTGCACCACAATTTTAGATTCCAGATCACAGAGATGCAAGTCTGAACTGAAGGGAACAGAGTAAAGGCCTGCCTTCAGACTTGGAACTGAGGAAGGGTGATCCTTCTGAGTAAACACTAGCTGTGCATCTCAGAGCCTCCAACTGAATCTGACTGAAGCAAAGTAGGAAATCAGGCTGGTAGGACTGGAAGCCCCGACAAACCAGCTGGGATAGAGCATTCCAGAGACACAGACAACATGGAGAAACTCCAAGTGACTAAGAATCCTGATCCAAAAAAAAAAAAAGAAAAAAAAGCCAGGCTGATAGATTTGACCTTGTGATGGTATTTAGGGGTCTGTCATCTGATAATTCCATTGAAA
Organism: Urocitellus parryii; assembly: GCF_045843805.1. Taxonomy (NCBI): domain Eukaryota; kingdom Metazoa; phylum Chordata; class Mammalia; order Rodentia; family Sciuridae; genus Urocitellus; species Urocitellus parryii. The sequence goes on along the minus strand of NC_135537.1, from coordinate 88,333,282 downwards.
CACCAGGTGCTGGCTTCAGCCCTTGGACACAGTCAATAGAAAATTTGTACACACCTCTGGAGCGAGAGCCACAGGCATGATGTTTGGCAGAACTTCTTGGCTTCTAGGAAGGAAAGGGCAGCTTTCTCCTGGGTACTTTTTGTAAATACGTGGGATGGCCCTAGACCTGGGGCAAGGACTGGCACAGACACCCTGCCATTTGGATAAATAGCTCGCTTCGCCAACTCCAGAATGCTAAGCATTCTGTAGCTACAGCTGTGCACCAGGAGCAAATTAGAACTAACGCTGATAGGTCTAACTTTTTACCTCACTTGTGTCACAGTACAGCTAGCTGCCTGGCACTCCCTAGAACCAGTAAAGCCCTCAAGGCTGAAGGGAATATTCCTGTATAAAATCTTCTCTATTCCTCTGTTTACACACAGAGAAATATGTATTTGCAGCAGACTTTGCTGAAGATTAGAGGATGACAGAGAATAGTTATCACAGAGATGTGGAAAAAATAATAGAGTTAGTCATCCCACGGTGTCTGTAGGGGATTAGTTCCAGAACCCTCTCCTCTAGGATACCAAAATCTGTGGATGCTCAAGTCCCTTGTATAAAATGACATAGTATTTGCATATAAGTGCACTTCGGATCATCTCTAGATTATTTGTAATACTAACACAGTGTAAATAGTTATTATACTATTGTTTAGGCAATGACATGGGGAAAAAAAAAGCCTGAACATGCTTAGTATGGATACAGACTTCACAGGTCTAACTACAAAGAACTTGTCAGAAACAACATAATGGAAATGTTGATTTTGATCTGCAGTCGGTTGAATCTGTAGTTATGGAATCTGTGGATGCAGAACCCACAGATATGGAGAGCCATGCTACCGAACTTTTCTGCCTGAATTTCAGCCATTAATTACTCCCCCCCCCTTCTCTTACTCAGTGTCTGCCACCATCCTGACCCAATCCTAACAGTTTGCAGTTTTTGTTATGGAAAATAGTTGACTTCTTACAGCTTCTACTTCTTAGTTTTCTGCCCTCACTACCTACCTGTTCTTCCTCAAAGCTGGTCTGCCTCACTTTGCACCTTCTGGCCTTCATTCCCTAGCCCCAACCAGCTTCCAGAAAGGAAGGCAGTAATGTGATCAGTTTCTTCTATAGGGTGTTGATTTAACATTCGAGCAACCATCTTATAAGTTTTGCTTTCCTGTACTTCCTCTTACTGGAACTTCCCCCAAACCCATTAGTGACCTACCCATGGTACCATAACCCTAAGCCAATCCCAGAAGGACAAGACCCCATGGGGCCATAACCTAAGCCAATCCCATGCTATTCCCAACCCACCTCGCTCTGATGCAAGCACCCCTGAGCCTATCCCATAATGCCACAACTACAAGTCCAAACCCCTACCCCATAAAAGCTGAGCATTCAAATATCTTGGGCCTCTCTCTCCTCTAGAGAGGTGGTCTTTATTTGTCAGCTCTGACAAATAAACTCTCCCGTGTATCTCTGCCTGGTCTCCATCTTTCATTTCTTGCTTACCTGTCTCTCGTTCCTCACTTTCCCTTCACCTTCCCCATTAGGGTTGCTGAATTTAGCAAGTAAAAAAAAAAAAAAAACAAGAGTTAGGGATGGGAGGTTTGTGTAGAGGTGACTAGGTCAAGCACAGTAGTTTATTAGATCTGTGATAATACTATGTGTGATTCTATAATAAAGCGTTATACAGTATTATTCTATAATAAAGGGTTGTAAATGCTACTACACATTTGTCCAAACCCATTGAATGTACAACACCAAGAGTGAAACTTCATGTAAACTAAGGGGGTCTAGATGATAATGATGTGTCAATGGAAGTTATAAAAAATTTTGCCTCTCTGATGGGGGATGTTGATAACGAAAAGCGGGGAGATAATGCATGTGTGGGCATGGGATGTATATGGGAAATCTCAGTATCTTCCTCTTTTTAAAAATATATTTAGTAGTTGCTGATGGACCTTTATTGTCTTTCTTTATTTAAATGCAGTTCTGAGAATGGAAACCAGTGCCTCACACATGCTAGGCAAGCAGTCTGCCATTGAGCCACAACCCCAGCCTTGTATCTTCCTTTTAGTTTGCTGTGAACCTAAAATTGCTCAAACAATAGTCTTTAAAAATACAGGGATGTGCAGTTAGTTAAATTTGAATTTCATTTGGACAATAAATAAATTTTTGTATAAACATATCCCAGGTATTGCATGGAACTTATTTATATAAAAATGTTTTTGTCATTTATCTGAAATTCACATTTAACAAACTACCCTAATTTTGTCTGGCAACCCTTTCTTTATCTTTATTTTTAAATTTACATATAAATATTGTGTGTGTGTGTGTATATATATATATATATATATATATATATATATATATGACAGCGGAATGCATTATAATTCTTATTACACAAAGTACAATTTTTCACTGGTGGCAACCCTTTCTTTAAAATTTTTTTTTCTTTATCAGTACTGGGGATTGAACCCTGGGGTACTTCACTGAGCTACATCCCCAGCACTTTTTATTTTTCTTTTTGAAACAAGGTCTCACTGAGGTGCCAGGCCGGGTCAAAACTGTAACCCTCTTGCTTTAGCCTCTAGAGTAGCTGGGATTACAGATGTGTGCCCCGCTGTTGGGCTCTGGCAACCCTATTTACCCACTAATGTGAAATCAGTTACCCTCCTTCAAAAGTAGATCAATTTATATTCTTTGGGGATTGAAATGCTTTGTATCTTTCTTATATGAAACTTCACACTTAGAACAGTGACCAGCTTGGGGTGGGAGCTCAGTAAGTATTTGAGAATCACTGACAACCTCCCTGATAGTGTTTGTGGTGGATCAGAGTGGTTCAGCAACTTGTCTATTAAATACTAGGGACTGGGGCAGTGGGATACAGGCAAAGGTATGCCAAAACTTCCTCACCAACTGTTTTCTAAAATTTATAGTTCAAGATTAAGCAACTGTCATGTTATGAAGGGTTGTATTTTCTGGTGAAAAAAAAAATGTTGGTATGAAGAAGAATTGGCCTGTGAAAAGACTTAGGGTATATTTAAATTCTGACTCCTTAGTATTTTTTTCTTTTTGATGAAGTCTTAAAATACCTTTTTCTTGTTAAGATAAATACATCAGATAGGTATTTTTCTTCATTTAGAATATGATTTATAGCTTTGTCAGAACTATTAAATTTGAAATTTTGATCCAGATTTCTTATTTTTCTTTGAGTCTTATAACTGCCAGATAAAAGGGGTTTGATTTATGTTGGAAGAAATAATACAGGAAGAAAAAAAAAAGGAGGGAGGAAAGAGGAAGAAGATTTGCTAATTCACATGAAAAAAAGGAGAGAAAAATCAAATATTTACTTTCACATCAAAATTTGTTTTAAAGAATGATCTCTGGAGTAAACAAGACCCCCCGCCCAAGGGAAAAAAAAGACCATTATGAATGAATTGTCATTATTTCAATGAATATAAAAAGTTCAACAAATTAATTCAAAACTATTCATTCCAAATTACATTTTTGAGCACCCGTTATATGCCAAACTCCCTGTACTGAGTGGTATTCTGTAGGTTGTTAAAAGATCAACATAGACAAATTAACATTTTGAAGTGTTTATTTGAGCAGATATGACCACACCAGACTGCAGATGAGTTGATTTAGGCTCCACTTGAGGTCTTCCAGGGAAAAACCTTCTTTTTTGGGGGGTGAGGGTGGCAGTTTGAGAGAAGGTGGGAGGGGGCAAGGAGGCAATTCTAGGGAATGGACTTCATTCACGTTATGTAAATGCACTACTACTGAGCTACATCCCCAGCCTCCCAGGGCGGTAGGCAGGGGAGTTGCGGGGGGGGGGGGGTTGGTGCAGGGGGGCGGGGGGGGGAGTGGTGTGAGAGGGGGGAGTGGGGTGAGGAGAGGGGGTAGTGGGGTGGGGAGGTTGGGGGTGGTGGTGGGGAGTGGGGTGGGGAGGTGCGGGGTGGTGGTGGGGAGTGGGGGGACTTCTTTAAAGTGCACGCAGAAAGCAAGACAAAGAAAGTATTTGATTGGTTCAAGAGGAACAGTAGCATTAAATCCCTCCTAGAGATTCCTTAACCTTTTCTGATTGGTAATGTCCCTAGAATTAGTTGTGGATTTCTGATTCATTCAATTATTCTGAGTTGGGTTTTTGTTTCCTTAAGTAAGAACTAGGAAGTCTGGTGCCAACTTAATCTAATAGCTTCCCAGTTGGTTCGTTTTAGCATGGTGAAAATAAAATATTTTCCTTCAAAAAATTTTCTAACTGGTGTTTGTTGGAGTGAAAGGAGAAGAAAAAAGGAGAGGAATGTAATATTAATAAGCTTAATTCAAAAGTAAAATGTATCGGGGGGTTAGAGCTGTAGCTCAGTGGTAGAGCACTTGCCTAGAATGTTTGAGGCACTGGTTCAGTCCGCAACACCACACAAAAATAAATAGTAAAGGCATTGTGTCCATACACAACTAAAATATATATTTAAAAAAGTAAAATGTATCATAAGAGGAGGACAAAACAACAAAATGAAGGAGATCACAGCCAGCTGTGGACTTTAGGAAAGAATATGGTACTTGAATGAATTCAGAGCCAAGTTCAAAAAAAAAAAAAAAGAATGTGGTACTTGAATGAATTGCCAATTACTCTGCTTGTTTTCAAAGGTTTTCTTAGTACAGGTATTTCCTGTTTTATTTCAAAAGAGGGTGTCCAAAGCAAAGTGAAAGACAGAGACGTGGGAAATCCAAAGTCTGTTTAGAGAAAAATAAGAGCAAACATTGTAGATGGAAATCACAATTATAATCCTAAACTTTTCAAGCAACTGGAGAATAAGGCATATTAAAAATAATTAGGAGACTAGGGTTGTAGCTCAGTGGTAGAGCACTTGCCTGGCATGTGTGAGGCATTGGGTTCGATTCTCAGCACCACATTTAAATAAATAAAAATAAATTTCCATTAACAACTAAAAGAAATAGATTCCTTAATAAGACAGTTAGCTGGAACAGTAGACACACGGATAATCTTAGCTACTCAGGAGGCTGAGGCAGGTTGGATCACAGGTTGGAGGTCAATCCAGGCAACTTGGCAAGACAATGTCTCAAAAAATAAAAAAGGGTGGAGACTTGGGGAGGGGAGTATATCTCAGTGGTAGAACAATGCTTGCCTAGCATGCTAAAGGTCCTATGTTCAACCCCTATTACTTCAAAAAAGAGACAACAGGCGAGTATTACATACACGGATGCTTACATACAAACATGCATACACATACCAACATAAATATAAAACATCTTTTTGAAGTGTTTTTACTTTGTTCTTGAAGAGTGTCCAGCACAAAAGCACTTTAATATCTTTATGCCCTTTATACCCAAGAGCTCCATTACAGCAATGGAAGTTTAATTCACATAGGAACTCTGCCTTTGGTTTTGGGAACATCTTCCATGTGCTTTTTGTTAAATAATATGTCAGAATATCAAGAGAACTGAGTTATAATGTTCAGTGCTGGAATGCTGAATCTTTAGCTACATATGCCTCCCAGCTACAATTTCATGTTTTTTTGAAAGACTAATCCAGGCATTACATTATTGTCAGTGCCTCCCAAAATATTCCTTGCCAATTACTCTGCTTGTTTTCAAAGGTTTTCTTAGTACAGGTATTTCCTGTTTTATTTCAAAATTAATGATAAATGATAGGCTTTTGAAGGTTTAGAGAATGAATTGTGGTCCAACAAACTTTTTTTTATTATTGGATAGGCATTGCCTAAACTGTACCAACAGTTTTCCTTCTGTTAAGTTGAAAAGGTAATTATTTTTTTTTCCATAGTCATACATTCTTGAAGACTTGAAGAATATATTTGGAGAAGTTCATTTGCAGAATATATTTTCAAAATGAAAACATCACAATGATACTCTTTCACAACGAGTCTCACTTTTTACATTTATTCAGTTTCTGAAGCATTGTCTTTATAATAGCTACCATCCTAGTACTTAATCATTTTAATATGCGCTAGTACTTTCATTCTTCTTAATTGCCAAAAAAACTTGAAAGAGGAGAAACATTTTTGAATTAACAAATACCTATTTTAGGGAGGTTCAGTCAATTGTTCAATGTCGACATTGCTAGTAATGGGATGGTCGACAGAATGTCAGTTTCTATTTATTTTTCCTTTAAGGAAATGATAGTATTTCAAGAACTTATAAGATTAAACAGTCCACTGTCCAATGTTAAAGGCTACTAGTACAAAGCCTGAAGGGAAAAGAAGAGTCTTGGAATTTATCATTGTGAAAAAAAAATCACATGCACTTCAAGTACAAAAGCTACAGTTTTATTCTTTGCCTGGGTTAATTAATCATAAGCGAGGGTTTTTCCTTTGGAGCCTAATGATTTTATCTTATCCCTCTAATAGTACCTGAATTCTTTCTCTTGCTTTGCTCTGTGCCTGGCTGGTGCCTCCTCTGACTCGGATTCTGTGGCCTGCAACATACAATGTGCTCAAGATCAAGAGGCTCTTTCTGGCCATGAGTGAATGTGTCTAGCGCCACTTTCGATCCCTGCAAACCTGGGCAGAGAACCAGAGAATTACACCTGGCACTCTAGGCCTGTCCAAGGAAGTTGGAAACAGGGCCTGGTGAACTTCAGTTGCCAACATAGCCAAGGCTGCCTGGCCTTCCACACACCTTTGTTCTGGTCCTGAAAGATCACAGTGACCCATGTCCACACCCTAGCTTAACACAGAGCCTCTTTTCCCAGCCACTGCCACTGCCTCTGAGATCGCAAAAGCTCATCTTATGTTTGTAGCACTTTTTTGAACCACCGGTTCTATAATAGACCTGAAAAAAATATTTTGTGTGTGTGTGTCTACAGGTGCAGACACACACACACACACACACACACACACACACATATGTATATTTAAAAAGTAAACATCTCAAAAAAACTAAGGGAGGGGTTGGGGTTGTAGCTCAGTGGTAGAGCACTTGCCTCACATGTTTGAGTCACTGGGTTCAATTCTCAGCTCCGTATATAAATAAATGAATAAAATAATGGTCCATCAACAACTAACAAAATATTTTTTAAAAATAACTAAGGGAGTAATTTTTTTCCCCAGAATTTAATTGTAATCCTGTGCTGCTTTGTGCAACAATCAGAAGTTTTAATGCATTGGTGATAATGATGTCCTTACATTTACTAAAGTAATTGAATTGCTTGTCACAACCACCTGGTGGGTTGGCAGTTAGGTTTATGTGCTGAGAAGTTGGAGGAAAAGTAGTAATGATTAAAAAGACATTTGAGTGCTACTCTTGCCTCTGGCTGGTTTACTTTGGACATCACAAACCCTCTTTTTTTCAGGATCTAATATTTGGGAGTATGCTTGAGAAAACAGAGCTTCAGGAAAAGCTAAGGACGACCTCTTTTTGGCTGACTCATTCTGACTTTAAAGTAATACGTCTGTACAGACCATGGAGAAAGTTCAAAGTCTACTTTTATTTTTCCCATATTTCTTATTACAGAAAAAATTAATATTATAACCCATGCATTTGTTTAATTTTTACTTTTGTTTCAATGGGATAAGCACAGCGTCCTTTTGTTGTGAAGGAAAATATGATAGATAGCATCAATCCTGTTTTTCTTCTTTTTGCAGTACTAGAGATCAAACCCTAGGCTTGTGTATGCTCAGCAAGCGCCTTACCACTGAGCTGCACCCCCACCCCTGCACAGTCCCTTTTTTTCAGTCTTCTTGGTTTTCCTTCACCAAGAAGTAGAGTTAAGATTGTTACCAGTCTCCACTATATTGGTCTTAAATCACATAGATAGCAACATAAAAATATTCTGCCACTGGAGATGTTGCTCAGTCACAGGGTGTTTGTCTAGCACTCCTGAGGCACAGGGTTCAATACTGTCTCCTCTGCCCCATCCCCCCCCCAAAAAAAAATCTGTGGTAGAACTGTATCACAGAAAGAGCACAGGATTGGGTTAGAAACTGTAATTGTTGACGTTGTACTTGGCACATAGTAGGCATAATTGGTATAACACTTCTCACAGTTATAATTAGCAAGTCAATCTTCTCTATTTGTAGGCAACTGTCAAAGTGCAAATTCTGTTTTCTCCAATTCCTTCCTCCAGATTCTATTGCTAAATCACTTAATTGCTAAATCACTTAATTGCTAAATCACTGACTAATCATAGCTACTTTGCTACTCTCCAGATTGCCAACCTTTGAACCTGATACATTTGCAAGTCCCACTTTCCATTTTAGATCTTGCATCTCATGACCTTGATCCCACAAGACCCTAAGACTCTACTTTCCTATTTTCCTCCAGTGCTTCTCTGTGACCACAGCAGCAAGAAAACCAAATAGCTCCTTGAATCAGAGTTTGTGCTTGGTGCCAGTTCTCCAAACTAGCTAAACACCAGGAATACCTAGGAAACTGTTCTTCAGACTTGAGCTGATTGAGATGCAGTGGTATATCACCCAGTGTAAAAGGAAATGTGTCCCACATTTAATTAGACTAAATCACCGAATACTCAGATGGAGTTGTTTCACTCCCCCTTATCTTCCGAGAATTGAATTTTCTTCTAAGTCATCAAGTATAATCTTAGTCCTCTTGTTCTGATGAGTAAACCTCTTGACTTTTCCCAAATTATATTGGTTCTCAAAAACCTTTTCCTAGTTCTCATGCTTCTGCCCCTTGTATCTCTTCTTTAACCCTAAAGAAACTATTCTTTCCCATCTACCTTGAGTGCCCCCCACCCCAGTGTGCTCTCCTGACTAGACGTGTTGGAAGGCCCCTCTGGATTCTTCTCTCTGAACTATCCTCAGTGTGGACACACTGACATTCCTGTTGGCCTTGGTTGCCACGTCTTCTTCTGGTTCATCTTCCAACTGCATTCAGAATTACCTGGGAGCTGGTTGTTTGCATGGGGTCAAGCCCTGGTCTGACCTTTCCCTTTCTTGGCAGGACACATTCCTAGGGTATGATGACAGAGGGTTTTGATATTGCCATCCCCACCACTGCCAGCTGGCCCTGCCAGAGTTGCCAAAGAATTAGACTGCCAGCTTCTTGGGCCTGAGTGGACAGTGGAAGCACTCTGTCTCTGGACCCATGCTGGACGCAGCCCTACTGCAAGGGTTGTTGTGTGTGACTGATGTGTATCTCCTCACTACCTGGGACATGGAGCCAGGGGAAAGGATTTTGGTTGCATGGCAGAGCCATGAGTACTCCCAGGACATGCCTAATAGCAAGGGGGTCAGGGAGAAAGGCCCGTGTGAGGGTCAATGCCTTTATTAATGCTCAAGGGTTATCATCCTCATGACTGACTCTGTACTCCTGGCTCTACTCTTACCAAACTAAAACTGGCAATATATTGCCTGCTGGAAACTTCTCCCAACTCTCCTCACACTGTCTGCTTTAAAAGAGAACTTATTATCCCTTTTTCAAAATCTATCTCCTATTTCCAAACTTCCTTCCATTTGTCAGTAATTCCCCTTATCACTCAGGATTGGAAATATAGCCTCGTATCGATTTTCTCATCTGCTTCCAGAACACCAGCCTTTTTTTAAAATATTTTTTTTAGTTGTAGATGGACACAATAGCTTTATTTTATTTATTTATTTTTATGTGGTGTTGAGGATCAAACCCAGTGCCTCACACATGCAAGGCAAGTGTTCTACCACTGAGCTACAGCCCCAGCCCCCCAAACACCAGCCTTTTAATGATTCATTTTAACACCTCCCTACAATATGCCTTTCCCCAAATTTAAGTACAATACCAAAAAGAAAGCAATCAATGTGGTTGTTCCCCCTAGAGATGTCTAAGGTGATTTAGACTTATTTTTCTTTTAAATAGAGAGTGTGTGTGTGAGAGAGAAGAGAGAGAGAGAGAGAATTTTTTAATATTTATTTTTTAGTTTTTTCGGCGGACACAACATCTTTGTTTGTATGTGGTGCTGAGGATCGAACCCGGGCTACACGCATGCCAGGGGAGTGCGCTACCACTTGAGCCACATCCCCAGCCCTGATTTAGACTCATATTGCATTTAAATGGAATCTAAAACTTCCCATGGCAGAGAGTGAATTAAAATCAAACAACAACAAAAACCCAGAAGGCTAACTGCGTTATTTTCACCAAACTAGTTTTATTTCCTGTAATATGTAAAAAATGTCAACTCATCCTTCTTCTCCTTGATCCTTTTTTAAAAATATTCTTTAAGATACTATATTCATCTTCGTATAAGATGATCAAGGTGAGGAAAATAATCAAGGCAAGGAAAGGGAATTCTTTTGCTTTTTGGAATGTAGTTGGCCTGACTCTGTGAAAGGAATGCATAGAGGATTAAGTATACTTTTTCTCCCTAAATTGTGCTTGTTATTTCCTACCTACTAGCTTCATAATTTGCAGGGCCCACTATGAAATAAAAACTAGGAGCTCCTTGTTCAAAAATTATTAAGAATTTCAAGACAGCAAAGGCAGTGCAAAAATGGGACTACAGGGCCTTTCTAACTCAGACTTCCTATGTGATTATGGAGCTCCGGAGACCACGAAGTCAGTCCTGCCTCCCAGTAACTTCATAGCTCCAGGGAGACAGTAGCAAACAGCTTGGTTTCACCGAAGGTTAAAAATCTTCAGTGAATAAGCAGTTGATCCTCTTAGCGTTGTCCAGCCAAGGAGTCCCAGAAGATATTGCTTTCAGAGACACCTAAGGCATTTATTTCCCCTCTGAAATAAGAGCTTATGTAAATACATAATTGCTACAAGTCATTTGTTAAAAGACATCCAAGTGTTTTATTAAAGTCAATAATCATATGGAATGTCGTTCCCAAAGGTAAATGGAAAAGATTAGAATAACAATATTGATTTTCTATTTTATTTATGGATATATTTTTGTTCAAGAAGGGGCATCTTGGCCTCTGAGATTGGTGGCTAGTATTGCTTAGTGAGCTAAGAAGGGGAAGACACAAGAGACCAAAGGACCTGGGCAGCACAGGGAGGAAAGTCCCCATCCTGGGTTTGCTTCTGTGCACTCCTCATTCAATCACAAACTAGAGAAGCTCCAAGAGAAGAGGGGGACGGTACAAATTCATGAACAGTTATATCTTCTATGTAGAATTCTAGGTGGGAGCATTTAAAACAAAACAAAACAAAACAAAAAATGCCCAATCTTCTAAAGGAGATTTTTCTAAAAATTTGTTTCAATGCTTAGAATAATTACATTGTAGAGGAAATTTAAAAAGATAATCTTGCCTACTAAAATTTTAACTAATGAGAAAACAATGTAAACAATAGCAATCTTTACACTACTTCTCCCCTCGTGACTTCCACTTAGATTTTCCCTCAGAGCACTGAAATAGACAAAGGGAAAATTCAATAGAACAAATAAACAAACAAACAAACCCCAATAAGAAAGAATAATGCATAAACCCTAAATTAAAAGTGCAAAAAGATAGACTCTTAATGGAATCCTGCAAGATGAATAATCAATCTATCGGGTTTAAATTTTTAAATAAAGTGACCAGTTTTCCTTGGGTGGATTATAGGATAGAAGATGTGGAGAGAGAAAATGCTATCAAACTGTCACCAAGACCAAAGATACTTTCCTTTGAAATGGGTTTCATACTGTAGTTGAGGATGCTTGTTAAATGTTACCTTGGAAAGCAAAAGTTACCATTGACAGTATGGAGTACAGTCAATAAGAAAAACAGTAGATCAAGTACTGAATTGTCAGATTTAGACAAAGAGAAGAAATTTTGGAGTTCCATGGGACATTGAAACTCTTCTCATTTATTCAATAAATCCTCTCTCTGTGTCTCTCTCTCTGTCTCTCTCTCTCTCTCTCTCTCTCTCTCTCTCACACACACACACACACACACACACACACACACACACACTACTGGGAATTGAGCCTAGGGCCTTGCACATGCTAGGTAAGTGCTCTGCCTTTGAGTTACAATCTTATATAATCCTAGCCCTTTTTATTTTATTTTTTGATAGGGTCTTAGTAAATTGCCTAGGATGTCTTTGAACTTGCCATCTTCCCACCTCAGCCTCCCAAGCTATCCCTCAGCCTCCTAAGTCACTGACATTATAGGCATACACCACTGTCCCTGCTGGACTTCTCAACAAAAGGCGGCATGTCTTTATGTCCCTTCCCTGGATCTGGGAGGCCAATGCCTGTGGGCTATTGAGGACCAATTCCTTGAGTTTTTAAGGAACTCCATGCCCTTGGAGCCTTGGAGCCCTGGAGCCTGATCATCTGTTCAGTTTGCCAAGTCCTTGAAGTAGCCCCTGACAGGTTTCCTCTGAAATCTTAACAAAGGGATTTATAACCACATCCTGGCTTTGTCTTTAGCCAATTTCTTGTCAGAATTCTGGACTTGATCTTTGTCCTGAAACTCACTTTAAAAAAATATTCCTTCTTGGGGCTAGGGATGTGGCTCAAGTGGTAGCGCGCTCGCCTGGCACGCTCGGGCCGCTGGGTTCCATCCTCAGCACCACATAAAAATAAAGATGTTGTGTCCACCAAAAGCTAAAAAATAAATATTAAAAAACTCTCTCTCTCTCTCTCTTTAAAAAAATATTCCTTCTGGGGGCTGGGGTTATGGTTCAGTGGTAGAGCATTCGCCTCACATGTGCAAGGCCCTGAGTTCGATCCTCACCACATATAAATAGATAAAATAAAGTTAAAAAGCATATTCCTTCTTCTTTCTTTCCTATGTTGGGGATTGAACCCAGGGCCTCACACATGCTAAGCATGTTCTCTACTGCTAAGCTAGACCCCTGGTCCAATTTCTTTATTTTAATTACAAACTAATATACAATAAATGTGATCCTTTTTTGGTGTACAATTCTGTGCATCTTAACACATGTATACATTCATGAAACACTGGCCACCATCAGGACACAGACAATTCTCTCTCTCCAAAAAACCCCCTGACCTTCTTCTTCCACCTTAACCACTGATTTGTTATCCATCACTCTAATGTTGCCCTTTTCAAAGTTTCATACAAATTAAATCATGTAAAATGTGAAAAAAGAGGTACATTTTAGCAATAAGAAACAGAAAGCCATGGGAAAAATTAGTTGCCTACAAAGACTTATTTCTCAGGCAAAAAGCAAAAAAATTATTTACAGAAAGCATAGTTTAGTGGCACAACCTGTAATCTTAGTGGCTTGGGAGGCTGAGGCAAGAGAATCCCAAGTTCAAAGCTAGCCTCAGCAACTGCAAGGCACTAGGCAACTCAGTGAGACCCCGTCTCTAAATAAAATACAAAATAGGGCTGGGGATGTGGCTCAGTGATTGAGTGTTCCTGAGTTCAATCCCAGATACCCAAAATAAACAAACAACAAATAAATAAAAAAGCACAGTTTAGGGGTAAAGTCTAACAGAAAAATATTAAATACCTTACTTGGCAGATTATGTGTCTCTATAGTAAACCAGTGTAGAAACATTGACTCCATGTGCTCAATAAAAATTAAAGTTGGGTCTTTAAATACAAACTGAATTAGATGATTCAGAAAGACAATTTTCTCAAATTGCCATAAAATTAAACTGAGAATTCAATATGGCCTTAAATAGTCAAAATTATAGGCTTTGGCCAGTGACTTCACTTTTCTGGTGAATATATAATATTTATCCTATTTATTCAACAAAACTTTCTTTGAACACGTACTGAGTGCCAGGCACTATGTTAAGCTCAGGATGAAAATGACATACAAAGAGTAATAAAAAGATAAGGTGGTAAGTGCAATAGCACAGACCTGCACAAGACAGTGAAGGAGAACCTTACCCAGGATGAGTGAGGAGAATGCACGTGTAGAAGGATGCTATTTGAAGACTTCCCCTTAACTTCATAAGTGATAGAAAAGTAGAGTTGGCCAGGCTAGGCGGGAGTGAGCAAGCAGAAGCAAAGTGCAAAGTCACTGAGATGAGGAATACCTTGGCAGTGTGAACTTGGGACCATAAGCAGTCTGCTATTTTTGGAGCATAAATTGTCAGCAGAGACTTAGGGTATATGGTCTTGGTGTGGAGATATGGAAGGGTTTTAAACATGGGAAGAACCTGCCAAGATTTTTCATTTTATGAATGAAATGAAAGAAAGCCAAAGAGCTCAGAGCTCACTTTGTGTTATCGAAATGGGTTTGAGTAGGACCATTGGAGGCTGGCACTAAAACTAGAGAGACACAGCAAAGCCCTAAAAAAGACAAAAGTAGCAAGAAGGCAAAACTAAGCAAAGGTGAGATGTGGGAGTTGGGAAGGATAAACAGCATGACTCCTAGGTTTAGCTTTGGAGACTGTATTTAGGATGCTGCTGAATGAGTTAAGAAATATAGAAAAAGGAACATGTATGTCTTTATCAGGGTCCCTGTAGAGAGCAGAAACCACACTCACGTTGGTTGGGCAATTTTATTTACAAAGTTGTAGATAGTGTATTTAAAACCAAAGTACAGCCAGATGCCTGTGATCCCAGTGGCTTGGGAGGCTGAGGCAGGAGGATACAAGTTCAAAGCCCAGTCTTAGCAACTTAGGCCCTAAACAACTCAGCAAGACCCTGTTTCAAAATAAAACACAAAAAGGGATGGGGATGTGCTTCAGTGGTTAAGCGCACCTGTTTTCAATCCCTGGTACCAAACCAAACGAAACAAACCCCACAGTACAACACAGCCTCTTGAAGCTAATGATAGTGGGGAGAGAGTAGCAATGCTGTAATCAACCCAAGACCTGAAGGAAACAGCTACTGGAACCTAGGGACAGAGGGGCTGTTTGGAGAAGGCTGCATGACAGTAATTGTGACCTTGGTCATGGTCAGAGTGCCAGGGAGGCAGCCACCCTACTGTAGCAGGGTGGAGAAGGAGAAACACTGTGAACTCATTTCCTCTCCTTTTGATCTGCTGGGGTTGCCAATCCCAACCAGAAGCAGAAGCAATCAGGCCCCCCAATCCATACAAATGTCCCTGAGGGGCAAGCAGATCTGGTGGGCAGAATAGAGGTTATACAGCCCAGTGTATAAAAAAATGAGAAACATAGTTCAGTAAGAAAAGGTGGAGTTTGTGGATTTTAAGGAATATCTGGGGGCTATTATAGCATAATGTTTAGGGAGAAAATGGGCTCTGGGAGCAGAACTGTCTGTATTTGCATATGTGGTTCACTACTAACTAGATGGTGTAAACTTGGACACATTTCTTAACTTCTCTGTGCTTCTGTTTCCTTATCTGTGAAAGAGAGGATAGTAATAGTACCTATCTCATAGAGTTCTGGATTGCACCTAAGTGAATACATGTAAAGTCTGTATAATGGTACTTGGCAGAGAAAACCCCCAATAAGTGTCTAGTGCTATTAACTAGTGTTCATATGCAAATGTGAATCTGAAGGTCAAGGAAGAAGGAAGGTTAGATTCAGATAGTTTTGAGGGAAGTTATGATACTGGATGTTTTCCAGGGACAGTATCCAAAGCATCTCTGTCTAGTAAAAACATATAAAGCATGCCACATGTGTATTTTTAAATTTAGAAATTAAAGAAAAAAGGAAAAAACCTATCACATTAATAAAAGAGGAACAAGTGAAATTTCTCTTTTTTTGAGAGAGAGAGAGAGAAAGAGAGAGAGAATTTTAATATTTTTTTTTAGTTTTTTGGCAGATACATCTTTATTTGTATGTGGTGCTGGGGATCGAACCCAGGCTGCACGCATGCCAGGTGAGCGTGCTACCACTTGAGCCACATCCCCAGCCCAAATTAATCTTCATTATATATTTTATTTCACATCTTATATTAATAATGTTACCATTTCAAAATGTATCAATATAAAAAACCTTGATATTTTACTTTACTTCTTTTTTTTTTTTTTTGGTTCTAGATTTTTTCCCCCAGTGCCCAGGATTGAACCCAGGGTTGCTTAACCACTAAGTCACATCCCCAGCCCGTTTTTATTTTTTATTTTGAGACAGGGTCTCCCTAAGTTGCTCTGGGCCTTCTAAGTTGCTAAGACTGATTCTCAACATGATCTTCCTCCCTCAACCTCCTGAGCTGCTGGAATACAGATGTGCACCACTGTGACTGGCTACTTTCCTTTTTATGTTCTATACTAAGTGTTTGAAATTTGGCCTATATTTTCTCCTTACAGCACATCTCAGTTTGCATTAGCACATTTAAAATGCTCAGTAGTAACATGTGGCCAGTGGCCTCTGTATTGGGCAGAGCTGGTCTAAAGTCAGAAAAGTCAGCAGAGGTCCTTGAACGACACTCTCAATGAAGACTCTGGGGCAGAACAAAGAAACCAGAATGAAAAAGGAGAGGTTATAAAATTAGAAGTGTGTTGCAACAAATACCCAAGGCATAGAGTTTTTAGTGATGTTGGGGTTCTGCAGTTGCAGCAGCTGTCCAGTAATAACAGACCATGATGAAAAATTATATAACAATGAATTAGATAACTTAGAAGAAACAAACAGATTTCTGGATATATATAACCTTCCAAGAATGAATAAAGAAACGCAAAAATTGAAACAAACCAATAATGAATGAAGAGAATGAATCAATAATAAAAAGTTTCTCATCAAAGAAAAGCCCAAGAACTGATGGCTTCATTGCTGAATTCTACCAACATTTAAAGAACTAATGTCAATCCTCAAACTCTTCCAAAAACTGAAGAGGAAAGAGTACTTCCAAATTCATTTACAAGGCCAGCATGACTCTGATACCAAAACCAAACATCAACACTTACAAGAAAATGACAGGCCAACATTCCCAATAAACATGGGCAAAAGTTCTCAACAAAATACTAGCATACTGACTTCATAGCACATTGAAAAGATCATGATCAAGTGGAATTTACCCCAGGGTTGCAAGGATGGTTCAACCTATTAAAAAATCTATAAACGTGATACACTGTATTAACCAGAATGAAGGGAAAAAACATCATGCAATCATTTCAGTAGATATGTAAAAAGCACTTAACAACATTCAACATCACTTCATGGTAAAAACTCTCAACATATTAGGCACAGAAAGGAATGTCTCTCAGCATAAGAAAGGCCATATACGACAAGCCCAAAACGGATATTATACTCAGTGGTGAAAAGTCGAAAGCTTTTCTTCTAAAAGCCAGACGAGGATACACACTCTCTTCGCTTTTATTCTACATAGTACTGAGAATGCTGGCCAGAGAAGTTAGGTAAGAGAGAGAAATAAAAGGCATCCAAATTGGGAAGAAAGAAGTTAAATTATCCCTGATGACACAATTACTTATGCAAGAAACCCTAAGGACTCTACCAAAAACTTGTTATACCTAAAAAGCAAATTTAGTTAAGTTGCAGGATGCAAAATCAACATACAAAAATCAGTAGCATTTCTATTCATTAACAACAGATTATCTGAAAAAGAAATCAGAAAAACAACCAGAAAAGAAAACTTACAATAAGCAACAAACAAAACAAAAGAGTAAATTTAACTAAAGAGGTAAGAGGTAAAGTAAATTTAACCAAAGATCTATAACTGAAAATGTAAAATCCTGGTAAAAGAAATAGAAAGTATCTAATGTTCATGGATTGGAAGAATTGATAGTGTCAAAATTTCCATATTATCCAAAGTGATCTATATATAGATTCAATGAAATCCCTATCAAAATTCTAATGACATTTAAAATAACAGAAAATAACAATCATATCATTTGTATGGAACCAAAAATGAACCTGGATAGACAAAGATACTTTGAGCAAAAAGAACAAAGCTGAGGTATCACACAACCTGACTTGAAAATATACTGCAAAGCTGTAATAATCAAAACAGCATGGTGCTGGAATAAAAAAAAAACACTGACCAACAGAGCAAAACAGAAAGCCTATTTATGGACAATTGATTGGGTTTTTGTTTGTTTGTTTTGGTGGTACTGGGGGTTAAACTTCGGTGCTCTACCACTGAGCTATATCTCCCATCCATTACCCATTATTTATTGTGTCTTGAGACAGGGTTTCACTATGTTGCTCAGGCTGTCCTCAAATTTGTGATCCTCATGCTTCAGCTTCCCAGGTCTCTGGGATTATAGGTGTATATCACCATACCCAGCTAGAAAATTGTTTTGTTGGCAGGGGGTACCAGGGATTGAACTCAGAGGCACTTAACCACTACGCCACATCTCCAGCCCTTATTTTGTATTTTATTTAGAGGCAGGGTCTCACTGAGTTGCTTAGTACCTCACTGTTGCTGAGGTGGCTTTGAACTTGAGATCCTCATGCCTCAGCCTCCTAAGCTGCTGGGATTACAGGTGTGGGCCCCTGTGCCCCACTTAGACCATTGATTTTTGACAAAAGTACAAAGAACACAAAATAGGAAAAGGACAGTCTCTTCAAAAAAGGTGTTAGAAAACAACATCCACGTGCAAACAAATAAAATTAGACCCTTACTTCATGCACAATAATCAGCCCAATGTCAGTTAAAAACTTGAGAAAGGAAACTGTTTAATTACTAGAAGGAGACATAGGGGAAAGCTACTGGACATCCAAGTAAACAAGCAACAGAGTAAAGAGGCCAACCTATAGAATAGGAGAAAATATTTTCAAAGCATACATCTTACAAGGGAATAATATCCAAAATATATAATGTACTCAAACAACTCAACAGCAAGAAAATAGACAACCAATTTAAAAATGAACCAGGGGGGCTGGGAATATAGCTCAGTAGTAGAGTGCTTGTCTAAGATGTGCAAGGACCTGAGTTCTATCCCTGGCACTACAAGGGAAAAACAAAACAGCAGCAACAGCAGAGAAAAGAACAAAGGACTTGAATAGACATTTCTCAAAAGAATACACACAAGTGGACAGCAGGAATATTGAAAAATTCTCAACATCGCTAATTATCAGCTAAATGCAAATGAAAACCACAATGAGGTATCATCTCACATTTGTCAGTATGTCTATATAAAAAATATGAAAGATAAATGTGGGCAAGGATGTGGAGAAAAGGAACCTTTGCACACTTGGTGGGAATGTAAATTAGTTTAGTCATTATGGAAAACAGTACAGATGCTCCTCAAATAATTAGAAAGAGAACAACCATATGATCCAGGGATCCTACTTCTGGGTGTATAACTAAAGGACAAGAAATCAGTCTTTTAGAGTGATACCTGCATTTACATGTTCATTACAATATTATTTGCAATTGTCAAGACCTGAAAAATCAGTCTAAGAGTTCCTCAACAGATGAATAGATAAAGAAATATATATAGACACAATGGAACATTATTCAGCCTTAAAAATGAAGACCTTATTTTTTGACAACATGAATGAACCTGGAGGCTATGATGTTAAGTTAAATAAGTCAAGCATAGAAAGACAAATTTCACATGATCTCACTTTTATGTAGAATCTAAAAACGTTAAGACTAAGTATGTTGCTTATCAGGAGCTGGAAATGGGGTTCTAGTTGGAGAGATACTGGACAAAGATTATAAAATTTCAGTTGGATAAGAATAAGTTTAAGAGATCTATTTGCAATATGGTGACTGCAATCAATAATAATTTATTGTATATTTGAATATCACCGAAAGTAGTTCTAGGGGCAGGGGTTGTGCTTACCTGGCACATATGAAGCACTGGGTTCAATTCCTAGCATCATATAAAAAAATAAGTAAATAAAATAAAGGTATTGTGTCCTTCTACAATTAATATATATATATATATATATATATATATATATATATATATATATATAATATTTATTTATTTATGTATCTTTAGTTTTAGGTGGATACATTAGTTTGTTTTTATGTGGTGCTAGGATCGAACCCAGTGCCTCATGCATGCTAGGCAAGCACTCTACCACTGAGCTACCACCCCAGCCCCTTAAAAAATATTTTAAAAGATGTAGTTCTACCTATGAAATACAATACATATGTTAATTAGATCAATTTAGCCATTTTACAATGTGTACGTGATTAAAAAATCATGTACAAATATATAATTTTTATTTGTCAACTTAAAAGAATTAATTATTTTCAAAACTTTAAATATATCACTCTATTATCTTCTGGCTTGTGCCATATCTAATCACAAATATGTTGTACTGTAATTCTGTGTAATTATTTTCTCTCTGATTACCTTTAAGATTTTCTCTTTACATCTGGTTTTCAGCACTTTGAGTGTGATGTCTATGCATGTGTTGTTTTATATTTCTCCAAGTTTCTCAGATCTGTGGCATGGTGTTTTTCATAATCTTGGAAAATTCTCAGCCATTGTTATCTTCAAATATTCCTTCTGCTCTATTTATTTTATATTGTGCCACTAGGAGTCTCATTACAAAGTTTGATATTGATACACCACTTATGGATAATCTATTTTTAACCTTCTTCATCTTTATTTTTCAATATAGGTAATTTATGTGCCCCACTTTCAAGTTCACTAGTTATTTTCTTGCCTGTGTAGATTGTACCAATGAGCCTTCAAAGTCATTCTTCATCTGGGTCACAGAAGTAATTATTTCTAACATTTCATGTGACTGGTTCTTATAGTTTCCATCTTTATGCTGAAATTTCCCACCTATTTATGCCTGCTAACTTTTCCACCATAGCCTTTAACATGTTATTTGTGGTTACTTAAAAATTCCCTGATAGTTTTAGCACATTTGGGCTATTGCTTTGTCTCTTGACAGTGTGGTATTTTGCTTGCTTGTTTATAGTGAGTTTTGATAGAAAGCTGCACGTCTTGTGCAGTACCACAGTATTCATGCTGGAAAATAGACCTCTTCTTTTGTTAACTTTTTAGTGTGGGGTGTAGAATCACTGAATACAGAGGAGTCAAGCTGGGTTTTTTTGTGTTATTGTGGTTATGGCATTCTTCAATGTATCTTTAGTACAGGTTTCCGATTCTTCTGGCTTACCTTGTACACAGGATGAGTGTTAGTTCACCAGGGTTTTTCTGGAAGTCTGCTCTCTGAGCTTTAGGTCTTCCCTTTGTGCCTGCACCTCAGAGAGCTTAACTCTGTATGATTGTCCTTCCCTCAGCAGCAGATGGATGTTGCTTGTTTACTCAGAGTTGGTGAGCCTGGTGTGCGTGTGTGGGGACTTGGGTTCTCTGGTCATTCTCAGCCTTAGAGGCCATGTTCCTCTGTTATAGAGTTGGGGCCTCCTCAGTGTTCTTGCTCTTCCCCCAATGGTCAGGGAACTCAGAAAACCCAGCCTATCTCTTCTCCAAGAGCAGAAGTATGGTTGTTTTTCTTTCCACCCACTGCACGAGTGTCCTGATGAGGACAGGGTTTTGTTACTCTTCCTCCAGTGGCTTAATGGTTTTATTTCTCAGGAGAGAAGAGACCAAACTGAACTTTGTGCTTTTCCAGAAGTGGCTAGTTTCCCATCCCCAGGACTGTACTTTTTCTGTTTCTTGTCTCCAGAATTCCTTGTGAGTAGTGAGTGTGATCCTTGTGGGGAAACCTGCAGTTGTGCACAAATCCCCTTCATGTCAGTGGCTGCTAGAGATGATATTCTTTTATACTTAATAGTTCAGCCAACATTTTAATCTATAATGAAGTTTTCTAAGCAGTTTGTATGGCATCTCTCATCTACCCCAAGGAAGTGAAAGCTTATGATCTAGCTCTCCTTGGAGGTACCTGTCTTTCATTACATTTGTGGGTTAGTTTGTTGTCCTGCAACCTTAGCTCTTTGAAGCATTGAAGAAGTGATTTTCTGGATTAATCAGTTCTGTTATGACACTGGGAATAATGCTCTTTATAGCTCTCTGTATCCTTAGTGGATGTCTGTGCCCTACACTAAGGTGTTAACCCACCCCCATCTCTACTGTTGCTTCCCACCGAGTATTTTAAATTATTTAATAAAATGTGAGATTCAAGAATCTTAATTGATCTGTGAACCTCTCATGTTCCCTCATGTCCATGAGAGTTTGCCTGGTAAAGTACTTCTAAGCTCCTGCCTCATCTCTGTAATTTCCTGCACAACCACTATTTGCTTGGTAAAAATGAGGCTCCTTTTTGATGAAGTTGTTCCCCAAAAGCCTGGTTCTGCAGTGGGACATTTTACTCAAGAGACTATAGACACGTTCCAGAGCAAAAACTCTTTCATATGTAAACAATTTGTCATTAAGACAATTTGTAAAACACATGGACAAACTGCATAACAACAAAACATATTAAACCATATATTAACGCCACAACCATTATTAAACCATATATCTGTACCTAGTTTTCTGACTCCAGTTCCTGAAATTAGAAAGCTTAAAACGACTTCAATTCCTTTATTATTTTCATCCAAGTTCTTTTTTTTTTTTTTTGGATGAAGAAACTAAAATTCAGATTGGTAGAGGGACATGTCTTATGTTGCAGAGTGGTTAGATATGGGATCTTCCCTCTGTTCCTCAAGTATCAGGATTCGGGGATTTAGAAAACATTAATAAAACTGAGACAATTCTAGTGTGAAAATGGCAAATACACACAGCTTTTTCTTTCACAATTATTGAGTTAATTTTCACTCGACTCTAAGTTATAATATACTTGCTGGGTAGGTAACTTGCCTGGCATGTGAGGTCCTGGATTCAATAACAGTACCAGGAGAAAAAAAGAAAAAAAAAAAAACTTGACCGCTCCTATGATCAACATGTATTATCTCATAATGCAAGAGGTCTAGGGTGGGTGGCTGGCTCCAGGTGTAACACTCAACAATGTCAGGTTATTTCTCTCTTGGCTCTGCCACCCTCATTGTTGATTGCTTTTTCTTGAGCTTGTGAACATGATTGCAAAGTGATTGTTGCAGTTCAAGACACTGTGTCCTCACACACTTGTTCAAAGTAGGCAGAGGAGATGGGTCTCTTTGCCTTTCTCTTTCAGGTGGAAGTAAAATTCTTTTGAGAACCCACACATCAAACTTTTTCTTATGTTTCAAAGACTGGAACAAGGTCACATGCCCACTCATAAACTAATCAATTAGCAAAGGGTCTTTGGTACTATCTTTGGTTGAGAGTCTAAATCAATCACAATCTTGTCCTTGGGGTACAAAAGAATCCATCTCCCCCATGCATGTTGCTTCCTTGGGATTCTATACTAAAGATGAAGACAGGATTTGCTATGGTGTACAGTCAATGGTGCCCAACTCAATGGACTTCAGTAAATCATGTTTTGCTGCATTAGAAATACCAAAATTAAATAAAAGAGAAATAATCAGATTTGGAAAAAACTAATAATTATTCCACTAAATTTATGTTTCTAACTATTCAGTTGAGGATGGTCTTTTTCTACCGCACAGTCCAGGAAATTATACCTAGCTTCTTCAAATTGAATAGCATGAAGAGAAATAAAAATCAAGAAATAATTAAAGTTAAAATTTATCTTTATGATGTGATTGCATTAGCTAACATGCCTATCATGCCTTCAAATAAAGACTTGGAAAAATGACAAGAAGGTACATTTAAGATAATAGGACTGCTACTATTTTTAATATTAATAGGTCTTTTCCCTTCAGATATTAGCTTAATAAAAATTGTTAAATAAGAGTCTCATTATAGAGTGTTTACTCACACAACTTCAAATAAAAGAAGACATGAGTAGAATTATTAAAACAGTGGGAGAAGAAGGGAAATAAAGATGCTACAGGTTGGGGCTGGGGTTGTGGCTCTGTGGTAGAGTGCTCGCCTAGCATGCATGAGGCACTGGGTTCGAGCCTCAGCATCACATAAATGTGAAATAAAGGTATTTTGTCCACCTAAAACTAAAATAAATAAATAAATAAATATTTTAAAAAGATGCTACAGGTAGAAGTACATAAATGATGGAGGAATTTCTTCATTTCCTACTCCATTTCCACTGTGGGCTCTCTCTTCTAGGACTTCAAACATAGGCTATGTTACGGTCATAACTAAGTTTAGTTTTCACTCCCCTATTTATACCTTTTGACCTTGAGCATGTTCTCAGAACAGGAGATGGTTCCTGTACATTTCTATGAGCACCTGCCTCCTAGGTCCATTAGTAATTTTTCTTTTCTCTTTTGCTTTCTTTAGTGCTGAGGATTGAACCCAGCGTCTCATACATACTGAACATACACTCTACCCCTGGGCCTATCTCACTCTATTCTACCCCATTAGCACTTTGAATATTGATGATTACATATAATTATTCAGCTATATGTTTACATCTCCATTTTTAAGTTGGTTTCTAATGGAAAAGATATTCCCTCAGCTTTTGATTCCCATTGTTTAAAACAGTAAGAACTTTGGTTGAAAAAAAAGGAGGAGGATGTTCAGTGAATGTTTTAAACGGCTCCACAATAATACCTACCCTGTAAGTTGTTGTAAGGATCTTATGAGATTGTGAATGTGACAGAATATTATAAACTGGAAAGTGCTTCCCTGATTTGATTACTATTATTATGTGGGAAACTGCTCTTAGTAAAAGGGCTGAGCTGGTAACATGACTTCCACTGATATCAAGGATTCTGTGAAAAAGTTGTTACAATGATCATCATGGCCACCCAGTGAACACTGACACAGTGCCTGGCTGGCAATAGTGCTTTTGGCTGTGGCTCCCTGATATGTAAGTTTGTTCTTAGAGCACATCTCCTTTCCCATGAATCTGTCTTTTGCTCTGATCTTCATATTTTGTACAGATCTTATCAGCTCTCTCCTCCCTCCATGGGCAAAGCTTGCTTCCGTATCCCATGTGATGCCAAGGGTCTGCTCTGGGTAAGACTAACTGCTTGGAACAGGAGGCGGCTTAGCTGCCTAGCTCCAGTGGTGACTTCTCCTTGGGTATATTGTCAGTTCCTGTCCACTGAATTGTTGGGTATTAATATAAATTTAGATTAAGCCACAACTTTTTCTTGTTATTGTTGCAGAAATTGAAGCTAAAATTCATATTGAATTTGATTTCATATGGAACCCTAAAATTCATATGGACACAGAATGACCAAAACAATGTTGAAAACTATTAACTAAATTAGAAGACTCACACTTCTCAATTAGAAAACTTACAACAAGACTATAGTAATCAGGGGGCATAGGGGTAGAAAAGATGGTGGAAGGTTTATCATTACCCTAAGTACATGTAAGAAGACATGAAGGATGTGACTCTACTTTGTGTATAACCAAAGATAGGAAAAATTGTGCTCTATATATGTAATATGAACTGTAATGCATTCTGTTGTCATATATAACAAATCAAATTTTTTAAAAATATTGAAATCTTCAAAATGAACCCCATTATTATGTATAACTATAATGCACCATTAAAAATTGTACAAATAAAAAATGATTTTTATTTTACAAAAGGATGACAGTGAGCGGAAGTAGCATAGAAGAATATAATTTCTTAACAATTTTGGTAGTTCATTATTAGTCAGTAATTTTCTCCCTCCATCAAACCACCAAGCAAGCTTGATATTTATTGATTTAAAAATCCTAAATGTGCTATTTCTGTCATATGAGATAGAGATATTTATTTTTGAATAAGCATCATAACAAACACATAACATCATAACAAACACAAATTGCTCCTGAGCAATTAAAGTTATGAATACAACTCTATTCATATGTTATTAAAATGCATTCAAACTTTTGAATGTGGACCCTAATAAGAAATATGTTTTATATCCAATCAATACCCATAGACACATAGGTATTTATGTAAGTGAAGCTAAAGATATAGTACAATAATGTGCTCTTACCATTATTCTCTTAATCCTTTTTTAAAAAAATTTAAACACTTATTTTTTAGTTGTAGTTGGACACAATACCTTTATTTTGATTATTTATTTTTATGTGGTGCTGAGGATTGAACCCAGGGCCTCGAATATACTAGGTGAGTGCTCTACCGCTGAGTCACAACCCCAACCTCTAATCCTTTTCTTTATATAACTCTATTGTATTCTACTTCTTTTTAATTTTTTTTTGGATTTTAAAAATGTTAATTCTATGTAATAAGTGGTCAAAATTGTTTTGCACCTTACCAATGAATCAAGATCTGCAGTTTGGAAAATCATATGAAAGGATCATGTCTCAGGACAAAAGACTTTTCATATTAATTTCTGTAAGAATAATAATTTGTTAATTGGTTGTTTTTTATAGTCCAGGAACTGAGCCAGTATTTTACAAAACTGCTTTTATTTACTTTATTTTTAATATGTATATATATTTTTTAGTTGTTGAGAAAAAAAAGACTACAGTATTCAAGACTATGAGCATTGGCATCAGGATAGATGTATAGGTTAAAATAAATGAATAGATTGAAATATTTCATATAGACAGAATAGGATTGAGAGTTGAGAAATAAGCCTTTACATTTATGGTGAATTGATTTTTTACAAGAATGCCAAGACAATTCAGTGGGAGAAAGAATTGTCTTTGCAGAAAGAATGGTATTGGGGCAATTGGGTATCCACATGCAAAAGAATGATGTTAGGCTAGGAGTAGTGGCTCATGCTACTCAAGAGAGAGGTAGGAGGATCCCAAGTGGGCAACCAGTCTCCCCAACTTAGTTACCCTCTCTTAAAAGTAGAAATAAAAATGGCTGGGGATGGATATAGCTCAGTGATAGAGTGCTCCTGGTTTCAATCCCTGTGCCAGCCCCCAAAAGTGAAAAAGCATACTATAGAATAAGATAAATGATTTGTAAATGATTTATCTGATAAAGGATCTATATTTATAGTATTTATAGCTCAACAATTAAAACACACACAATCCAATTTAAAAAATCAGCAAAGGAGGTGAATAGAGATTTCTTCAAAGAAAATGTACAAATGGTCACTAAACAAGGGAAATGGTATTCAACGTCATCAGTTATTAGAGAAATTCAAACCAAAACACAATGCAAGACTACTTCATACCCACTAGGATGGCTTTCATAAAAAAAATAATAAAATGTTGGCAATGGTGTAGAAAATTTAGAACACTCACCCATTGCTGGTAGGTGTGTGAAATGGTAACTCCACTTGGGAAAACATTTGAGTAGTTCCTTTAAAATGTCAAACATATATTTATGTGTTATATGATGCAACCATTCTATTTCAATAGTATTAAAAATTATGTCCAGATAAAAAATTGTACATGAATGTTCATAGAAGCAGTATTCATAGTAGTCCAAAAGTGAAAACAACCGAAATGTACATCAACTAATGAACAGTTAAACAAAATGTTAAAAATAAATAAAATAGAATATTGTGCAGGAATAAAAGGAATAAATTAACTACCACATATATCAACATTATGCCAAGTAAAAGAAGCAAGTCACAGAAGGTCTCATATTTATGATCCCATTTATATGAATTGTACAAATGCAGGGAGACACAAACCAGACTAGTGGTTGCCAAAATCTGGGGTATGAGGTGGATTTAAGCTAAGAATTTGATTACTAAGCTGGGTGCAAAGGCACATGTCTGTAATCTCAGCAACTCAGAAGATTAATACAGGAGGACAACAAGTTCAAGGTCAGCCTGGTCAATTTAGTAAGACCTGTTTCAAAAATAAAAAGGGTGGTAGGTGTGTAGAATGGTAACTCCACTTTGGAAAACATTTGGGTATTACAGTAGTAGGGAGACCCTAGTAACACACACACACACACACACACACACGGAAAAAAGAAAACATTTAATTACTAATTATTTGCCCAATTCTGTAAAATACTAAAACTGACTAAATTTTACAGTTTAAAGGCCAAATTTTTTAAGGCACATGAATTATATGTGAATAAAGCTTTCAGTTTTAAAAAATAAGTCATAATTTCCTTTCATCCCTTAGAATTTATGCCTCCATAAGACTAGCTCTGAAGTCTTGTCTACTTGCACAGACATGGCTCTGAAATTCTTATACACTTCATTGACAATCCTGAATCAGAATAATTTAAAAATTTTATTTTGCTAACCCACAACAGTATTTTCAGACTCTTGAATAAAATACACACTATTAAGCTGCAGCACTCTATTTCAATCCATACCTAAGTTTGTTTGTTTGTTTGTCTTCCCAGTACTGGGGCTCAAACCCAGGAGTCTCTCCCAGGGTAAAGCAAGCACTCTGTTGAGCCACACTCCCAGCCCTTAACCATTTTGATATATTGACTACATTTGGGAGATTTATTTTACTAATCAATTGAGGTCACTAAGTCAGATATCCAGAAAAATTAAAGGACTGACATGTCATAATGTTTGCATAAAAACCTAACTTATTTTAAATTTTTATTTTGATCGTTAAAATTCTTTGCACATTGCCATTTCATTACCATTCCTCCAAAGAAATCTTTCAAGAAACAGTATTAAATGGTGAAAAGACACTTATATCTATATGAAAGCCTTTCTTCGAGCTGATTTTTAAAATAAAATCTTAAATTTGCCCTCTTTTCCTAAACCATGGGCCCACCAGGAAACTTGGGGGCAAAGCATAATTATGTGGACTTCATTCTTATCACGTTCCTCTAGGCCACTGTTCAGTAACCCTTATTGCAATAACAGAGAATATAACCTCACAGTTTTTCTACTGAACAAATATAATTTGAGTCTGAAATGAATGACACTGCACATCATCAGGTGTATGTGAGAAGGCCATAACCTAAACAGTGAACCTGTTTATAATGTACACTAGACTCCTAATTTCTGTTTTGGTCTTCTGAGGCCTGTTGCTAAATCCCTTTCTACATTAAAAAC
Source organism: Urocitellus parryii (assembly GCF_045843805.1). Lineage (NCBI taxonomy): Eukaryota > Metazoa > Chordata > Mammalia > Rodentia > Sciuridae > Urocitellus > Urocitellus parryii. Next base: position 88,304,658 of record NC_135537.1, on the reverse strand, counting down.
ACTAACCACACTTTCCACTTATCTGGCAGACTGCAAAACAGTAGAGAATAAAAATTCTGCTTGGATATCATGTCTTCACTGTACATGCAGCAGCCACACAATGATGGTCAGTAATGACTGAAGTATGGCACTAAATACCATCCCCTCCATGTGAATTGAATTAATTGATTTATTAGGTGCAAAATAGCCAGGTGGATTTAAGCTAATTAAGAATTTGATTACTAATTGCCATAAAGAGGGGGATTGAAAAAAATAAGTAAGTTATATAAGGGATATACTTGTAGTACATACAAACTGCAGGCTGTCTCAGCAAGGAGAGCAATGATAACATAGAGTTGGGCTGGGGCTGTAGCTCAGCGGTGGAGTGCTTGTCTAGCATGCAAAAAGCTTGGGTTCTATCCCCAGCACTGCAAAATGAATAAGTGACCAAACAAACTAATTTTTTTTTGAGAGAGAATTTTTAATATTTATTTTTTAGTTCTCGGCGGACACAACATCTTTGTTGGTATGTGGTGCTGAGGATCGAACCCGGGCTGCACACATGCCAGGCGAGCGCGCTACCGCCTGATCCACATCCCCAGCCCAAACAAACTAATTTAAAAAATATATTAACAAAAGGAATATAGTAGTAGTAAATATGTACTCTGAGGAGTAGTAAAATAACCAAGTCTTTGTGGGGTCTTTGTGTATTTCTAGTAATGTCTCCTCCTTAGCAGACATTTATTGAAAACAAAACAAAATATAAGAATATATTAAGAAGAATTATTCAAGAAGAAAGACATATGAATAATAATAAGCCAGATGACCTGCTCCATTAAGAAAAAAGTTATAATATTCAATTATATATCTCTATATCCATTTATGCATCCTGTGATTTATCTATCCACATTTCCAATCAAAGTTTGTTGAATTTTTTTAAAAATATTTTTTTTAGTTGTCAGTGGACCTTTATTTTATTTATATGTGGTGCTGAGAATCGAACCCAGTGCCTTACACATGCTAGGCAAGTGCTCTACCTCTGAGCTATATCCTCAGCCCACTTTGTTGAATTTTTATGTACACTTTTATCCTGTTTCTACATGATACTGTATTTTAAAGATGTAGAAATTTCAATAAAGGATAGCATAATCATTTTTCTCAAACATTTACTTAATACTCATTATGTGCTATGTCACGTGCTAAGCACTTCACATGGATAATTATCTTTAATCCTAGCAAAACCCTACAGATGAAGAAACTAAAGTTTAGACAAGTAAAGTAATTTGCCCAAGGGCATGAATCTGGCAACGGGTAGAATTGAGATTCACATACAAGCAGGCTGTCTCCAGTGATTTTGGGCTTAATTATTTCCTTAGACTGCCTTTCCACAAATCTTTTAATGGTTATGTCATATTTCAATATTTTGGATGTACTATAATTCATGTAAATATTCCCCTATTGCTTCCTTCTTTGTCATAAAGTAAATATTGCTGCAGTGTGTGTATACATATATATACACACACATACATGTTTGTGTGTGTATGTATTTTTATACACACACACAAATTTGTTCACTTCTGAGTTCTCTCATTATTTCTTGTTCATCTCTATGACTCCTTTGGAGAAATACCTTTTTAAGTACTTTTCCCATTTTTAAATTGGTAAATTAGGCTGGGGATGTGGCTCAAGTGGTAGCACGCTTGCCTGGCATGCGTGGGGCACTGGGTTCAATCCTCAACACCACATAAAAATAAAATAAAGATGTTGTGTCCGCCGAGAACTAAAAAAAAAATAAATATTACAAAATTCTCTCTCTCTCTCTCTCTCTCTCTCTCTCTTTAAAAAATAAAAATAAAAAAATAAAATTGGCAAATTAACTTTTTAAAATTATTGAGTTGTAAAAGTTCTTTATATATTATACATGTAAGCCCCCTACTGAATATATGATTTGAAATATTTTCCCATTTCATGCATTACCATTTCACTTTTTTTGCAGGGGGTGGGTACTAGTATCAAGTCCAGATCTGAGGCAGACCAGACATGTGCTCTACACCTAAGCCTCTTTTCCCAGCACCATATTCTTGATAAGTGTCTTTTGAAGCATTTCTAAGATTTTTATAGTTTTGGATCTTGTGGCTCTCTGATCCATTTGAGTTCATTGTTGCACATACTGTAAGATAGGAGGATCAACTTCATTCTTTTACATATGAATATTTAGTTGCCCCATATCATTTTTTGAAAAGACTCTCCCTGTTCTTGTCTATAATTAATCGATTTATTTGGGGGCTCTCCATTCTATTCCATTGATTTTTATGTTTATCCTTATGCAAGTATTACTGTCTTTAATATTGCTTTGTAGTAAATCTTAAAATAAAAAACAGTGTGCCTACTCTGGGATTAAAAAAAGGTGAAAATCCTTCCACATGTTTCTTTTTCAAGATTGTTTTGGCTATCCTGGATCTTTTGCATTTCCTTATGAATTTCAGGATCAGCTTGTTAGTTTATACAAAGAAGCCAACTGATATTCTTGTAGGTATTATTTTAAATCTGCACATCTGTTTTGGGAGAATATTGTCATCTTAAAAAAAAATAAGTCTTCTAATCCCTGAACATAGACACAGGCTGTGTGTGTATGTGTGTGTGTGTGACTTTCTGAGTATGAGTTTTACAATTTCTTGGCTAAATTTGTTATTAAATTCTTTTTGATGCTAATATAAATGGATTTTTGTCTTTATTTCACTTTAGGATTATTGATTGCAAGTGTACAGAAATAAGATTTATTTTATTTTTTTAAAATTTTTTTTAAATTTTAATATTTATTTTTTAGTTCTCGGCAGACACAACATCTTTTGTTTGTATGTGGTGCTGAGGATCGAACCCGGGCCGCAAGCATGCCAGGCGAGCGCGCTACCGCTTGAGCCACCTCCCCAGCCCCAAGATTTATTTTTGTACACTGGTATTGTTTCCTGTAGCCTTACTAAACACTTTTACTATTTCTAATAATTTTTTTTAGTGAATTCTTTTGGATGTTTGTATTCAAGATAATTTCTTATGTAAATAAAAATGAATTTCATTCTTTCTTTCCAATCTGTACACTTTTAACTTTCTTGTGTTGTACTCTAAAACCTCTAGTACAACATTGAGTAGAAATGGCAAAAGTGGGCATTCTTATCTTTTTCCTTATGGGAAAATACCCAGGCTTTCACTGTTAGATAAGATGTGTATTTATTATAATTATTGGTTAATTAAGTTCCCTCCTCTTCCCAGCTTGTTGAATGTTTTCTTCATGAAAAGGTGCTGGGGGGACCAGGGTTGTGGCTTGCCTAGCATGCTTGAAGCACCTGGGTTCAATCCCCAGCACCACATAAAAATAAACAAATAAAATAAAGGCATTGTGTCCATCTACAACTGAAAAAAAAAAGGGTGCTGAAATTTGTAAAATGCATTTTGACAAATAATGAGATGATCATATAGTTTTGTTTTTTATTCTACTGACATGATATATTACATTATTTTCAAACATCAAACCAACCTTGCATTCCTGCTATAAATTCCATTTGATCATAGTATATAATTCTTTTTATATATTCCTGGACTCAATTTGCTACTATTTTGTTTAAAAATGTTGTGTCTCATAAGAGTATTGGTATTTAGTTTCCTTTTTTGGTAATGTCTTTTTATGGTTTTGCTATCAGGGAATAGCAGGCTTACAGAATGAATTGGGAGATATTTTATCCTCTTCTAATTTTTGGAAGAGCTCATTAAGAATTAATAGTACTTTTTCTTTAATTTGTAGAATTCACCTGTGAAGCCATCTGATTAGTTTTTTTAAAAAAATATTTTTTAAGATGTATGGACCTTTATTTTACTCATTTATTTCTATGTGGTGCTGAGAATCAAACCCAGTGCCTCACACATGCTAGGCAAGTGCTCTACCACTGAGTCACAGCCCCATCCCTGATTATTTCTTTAGATTATCTATCCAGAAGTAGAATTATTGTATTAAACATACAAACATTTGTAAAACCCTTTATACATATTGTTAAGTTATTTACCCAAGGGGAAGAAAGATACTGATTCATATCTCCACTTGCAATATCTGAGCTATTACATAGTTTTGTTCAAGGTAGACTCTCAATAAATGTATGGGGTTTTTAATATTTTTTTTAGTTGTTGATGGACCTTTATATTTATTTATTTGTAAGTGGGGCTGAACATTGAACCCAGTGCCTCATGCATGCTAGGCAAGCACATTACGACTGAGCCACAATTCCAGCCTCAATAAATGTATGTGGAATTGAATTTTCTTAATGGATGGTTCTTCTCAGCCCTGAAAAACAACATTCATTAGTATATCAATCAAATAATTATTCTTGGTATTAGAACTTTTTGAAAAAAGTTTATATCTCTTACTTGTGTAACAAAAAATTTGTGGGTTTTCTGTATTGATTTCAGGTCAATCTCAACCATAACAAGTGTTATATTTTTTTAGGTCCAGCATATTTTAGCATTCAGTGAGTAATGATGGCCCCTGCCTGCCTAATATTTCTGCACTTTAGAGAGTCTTTTCACCAATAGCATAGCTTTCTTTGGTCACAAGCTAGCCCAGTTTGTTTTGCTGTTGTCTTCAACAAAGAGTCACAAAGGATTTATGACATTAAACATTATGAATATTAATAAGCAATTCTTGCTAAATTCTTGTATCACAGTTGTCATAAATAAGAGATTTCTTATTTTCATCACAAATTTAACGAGTATTCTGGATTCATTTTCCGTATGGATAAACTTATGCTCTTAGACTATTTTAATCTTGATTGTATACTAAGAATTCGCTGATGAATTGAGACTCTTAATTGTGGAATGTAGTAAATCTAAGTTATGTGTGTTTTCTCTTTACCTTCAAGCTCATTCTCCTCTTTAAGTACTCTCTTGATGGAGGGAGTACTCCCCTGTACATGAAAGGCCCTGAAACTTGTTACCCAATGTCCACCTAAGCACAAGGTCCATTTTAAGCCCTCCAGGTCATTATTTTTCTTCCCTGGTCTTTGTTTTAGTTCTAGGAAGAATAACTCATAATAAAGTAAGGTATGTGTCATGTAGGTTTATTCCAGTGACTTTTAGACAACCAGGTAAATATATTCCTTTAATCATTGTGGCTGCAGAAGCTTATGTTACTTAAAAATGGCATTCCAGGCACTAGTTGTTATAAGTCTTGCTTCATTACATTTGAATATCTTATTTTCCTTCTCTTTTATTGCCTTTCACTTTGGTGTTGTTTATTGCCCTGTTGGGCTCACTTGTTTCTTTATTTAAGAGTTCACTGGGTTTGCATCTGATCTTATCTTAGTGTCACCACCTTACCACCTCTTGCTGGTTGATTTAATATTCACAGTGTTATCTCCAACTCTTTTGTGAGTGAATTCACATCTCCAACTCTCTTGTGAGTGAATTCACATCTAACTTAGAGCAAGATACTGCATGAATAATACAAGAAACATTGCCAGTCGAAGCAGTTGAAAAGGTTAAATTTTGGATGTATATTTTTCTTGTGACTAATTCCTTCCCTATCCCATCCCATCCATTCCCCACCCCCACCTCGTGTGTGTATTAAAGTCCCCTAGGTTTTATAGGAATTCATTAAATATATACAAATTTCTCTCTTAAACTTTATTGTTCTTCAATTGTAGATCTGAAAGTAAAATGACCTCACATTTAATTTCAAGTGTAGCTGTTTCTGGAGCCTGCCTGTAGTTTCCCTCTCATGTTCACCAAAGAGTTCACTGTGGACGAGGGCCTGTATCACACGAAGGTTCCAAGCACATTACAGATGTGTTTAGAGCCTGTGTAGTTCCCATTTCTTAACTAAGTTGTTTTGATTGGAAGTAAGAGAAACTAACAGCTTAGGTAATAAAGGGAATTTATTGGGAGGATGTAGGAGTATCTCAAAGAACTCAAAGGCAGCTGGCCTGATCAGGGACCAAATGCAAAACCTGGAGAGCCACCAGGCACTTATGCAGTCATGGTTGCTCTGTGTCTCCAGCTCTGCTCTCTCTCTTTGCTGCTCTAGGTCAGCTGCACCTGGTTGACTGGGTACCTGGTAGAAGAGGCTCATGCAAAGCCTGAGATTCACTCCATCCCACTCCTATTTCCAGATTTCTGTGAAAAATTATTAAATGAGCCTAATTTGGATCAAGTGTTCATCTCTGTCATTTGTGACCAGTAATCCAGAGCTCCCTGTGAGTATGAATAGAGGAGAGTGGTTCTCAATAAAATGGTGTCACATGAACTAGACACATACCCATCTGGTTTGTTTACTATACTGTTTAGGTACTATTTCTTGAATTACAGATAGTTACCATTTAATAGACAATGAGCCATATCTGGTCTCCTTCAGAAACGTGTATAAGGTCAGGGCTTCATCAGTATGATGGTGTTTGTTCTCTTAATTGCCTTTCATCTGTCATGTTCACACTTATCCATATGGCCTCTTGGGCTCATCTTTTTATTCATTTATATTCCCTTTCCAGATATAAGGGGAAATCATAAATCATTTGCAGAAATTTCTGATTCATTCATTTCTGGATAGTGCTAAGTAGAAGGAATAGAACTGCCCTAGTGAGATTCAGTTTCATGGTCTTCAAAGTTGATCTGGGTATTATTTTTCCAATAAGCATTCTTAATGTTCTCAATAATACCAGCTGTTGTGATTTCCTTACTAACATGGTCTTTAGTGAATTGCACTCTCTAGCTTGTTACAGCACATCTGTGTGACAATGGAAATTTTTTGATAACTGTGAAATTGAGATTGAATTTATGTTTCTGAAGAGGTCTCTGTTTAGAATATGGTGCTGGTAAGTTCTATATCTCCATGTAGTATGTTTCTAGAACAATATTTCATATTCATTTGTTGATTAACCTTTTAGTTATTGAGAATATAAAATGAAGATGATACTGTATAGGCTTAAAAGAAGTGGAAAACTATTCCACAAACTGCTTTCAAATAATAAAAGAATGGCCTTTAAGATAAGAATTTGGAAGATAAAGGATATAATGAAATTCAGTCAGGAAGTTAAGATGTGAGACCTTCAAAGAGGTGGAGTTCAATGCCATTAAGAAAAGGTATTGTCAATTAAAGTGGAACTATCAGGGCAGACTTGGAGTAGTTAATTCTTAATTATTTCAACAGATCTATTTTAGCTATTCACATTTCCCCTGTTTTGGTCACTGTGCATTTAACACTTTCGAAATACCACTTTTTAGAGCAATGGCTGTTAAAGGACTATTTTCCTAGGAATTCTCCTAATCATATTAAGATTGCAAAATTAATTGTTTAGACACTTTAACTCATTATTTATTCTTTCCATCAGTATGTAGATTAGATTCATAGGGGTATGGGGAAGAAATAGGCTCATTCCTGTTATTTGCAGGGTCTGGGGCAAGAGGACAAAAGGAGATGAATATAGCATATGTCTAAATATTTAAAATTTAAATTAATCTTATAACATTTTAAGTTTATGCTTTAATTTAAAATGTTCTTTAAATTTAGAATGAAAACTTGTTTAAATTTTATTTTTATACTTTTTCTAAATATAAAATTATTTTGAATTTTAGCTTGAATAGCTTTTGACATGTAATATTTAGGCCTATTGGTATACAATGTGAGAATAATAGAAATTATTTAATTTTACAAAACTGTCTTCAAATGTCATTATGTGCAAGTGCTGCAAATATTGTGGTACATTTGTGGTTATCTCCAGAACTTTGTGGTAACATGAAGTTGAATTCATTGGAAAGTCAGTGTTGAGATGCTTGGCATTAATAGGAAAGGATATTTCCTATGCAACAATCTGCTGAATCCAGGCTGTCTCTAAAGGGTTTGGCAATTAATTTGCCTTTTCTCTTAAGCATTTTTATCTCTCAATTCTTTCCCTTCTTCTGGAGTAGAACCCTTTTCTGAAGCTACAGTGGTACAACCCTTAAACCCTTATGATATTTGGACCCAGTCACCTTTTAGTTTGAATTCATAGGGAAAGAGATGTGGGAGCCAGGCACAGTGGTGCATGCCTGTAGTCCCAACAACTCAGGAGGCTAACACAAGAGGATTGCAAGTTCAAGTCCAGCCTTGGCGATATAGTGAGACTCGGTACAAAATATAAACAGAAAGGTTTTAGGGTTAACCTACAGTGAAAGAGCACTGTAAGTTCAAGGCATAATACTGAAAGAAAAAAAAAGAAAGCGGGGGAAGAGACAAGGATGTTCCTGAGCCTGAAAGGTATTAGCCCCCAGGAGGTGGGGTTATTTATGATTTAAGTCAGGCAGAGTCAGTGCTGGAAACCAGATTCTCAGTAACAAAAGCACCCTGAGTTCATTTTGGTGTGTGTGTGTGTGTGTGTGTGTGTGTGTGTGTGTGTGTAGGGGGATGGTTCTAGGGATTTAACCCAGAGCCTCATGCAAGCACTTTACCCTTATGCTATATCTCTAGACACACCCCTGTGCCCTGGAATATGTTTATTTGTATGTATGTTTGGGAAATATGGGACCCAGCACAGAGTCTCCTTTTGCTCAAGTACAAGAGTTCTCCTGGCAAGGAAAGCAACGAAACAAATAAGGGGAGTTTAGACATTCCCACTAGAAAATAGGTTTGACAAGAGGACTGATTCCTCTATCATGCCTTGCTGTATCCTGAGCCTAGGATGAGTCGGGCACACGGTAGATATCCAAGGAGCATTTATTGAATGACTAGCATAGTGGTGGTGAGTAATGCCTTTCCCTCCTAAACACTAACTGAAAGCTCAATGGTAGCCCCCTTCTTTTAACCTTCTTTTGAAGATTTCCTGACCACCTTCCTACCCATCCTCTGCCATCGATCCTGGAAGAACTGACTTCTCTCCTCTCTGCCCCTTACACTTTGTGAAACTGCTTTCACAGCAGTGTTGTCTTGTGATCTCTTGTTTTTGTTCATGTGGTCTCTGGAGGGCAGGGTCCTTGGCTTACTCATCTGTGGTTCTCAACTGCCCTACTCAGTGTTTGAAATGGAGGTTTTGCCTTGCATTATAAAGACTTCTTTCTAAACCCAACAAGAGGATAAGGTCTTTGAGGTCAGATAGTTTATCTACTTCATATTTGCACTACTCACATCTACTCAATAATCGCAGAATAAACAAAGAGCAATTCATAGACCTGGGCCAGGTGAACCTAGGACCAATGGAAACAGAACCATCTGTGCAAATAAAGTAGCACCTTGGCCTGACCTGGTATTACATTGCCTTTTGGCTTCAGAGAGACTGATTTTGATCCTCCCCTTTCTCCTATGCCCTTTCCATCAATCCTTCATAGCTTTCCACGTTAACAAAAGAAACTTTAAAAATAGCTGGGGCAGAGGAGGAAGTGCGGACAAGTTCTGTCTTTATCCATGGACTTTCTTCTGGCTGCTTCTGGTTCATTTCCACTCTACGTTCTTTGGCATTCTTTGCTACCTGGCCCCCAGCTCTGACTTCCATAGCTTGACTCCTGTGTTCAACTTGGCCTTCTGATAGATGTCCTGGGTTTAGCTGCCCATCCTTCACCCAACATTTTGTGTCTTTCAGTTTCATAGCACAGCCACATGTAAGAGATGCCCTTTCCACATGCCCCACAGTGGTCCTAAGGGACAGATTCCTGTCTTGCTCAGTCCTTACCTGACACCCATCCAAAAGAAGAAAAACGTCTGTCAGAACCCTAATTTCCCAATGTGAGGCCTCAGCTTGTCAAAGTAATTCTGACTTGGTGTCACCTGAATTGGATTTTATGAGCACAACGGAAGCATCGGTTTCATCTTGCACTGCTGGTATACGATGGTTAACTTTGTTAAACACTTTGGTATGTTGTATATGTATGAATCCTTAGAAATCATTGGTTCACCTAGTCACATTGAATCATTCATCTGGAGCACAGCTGAAGGGGTTAATTAAAAACAGCTGCATCTGAAAATGTATATACTTCCTTCTCAGAGAGCACAGGAAAGACAGACAGAACCCAAAAAAATAAAAAGGAGAATTTCCATGGAGATGGGACTTCTCCAGAAGCCAGGACGAGTGTGAGTGGAGGCTGCATGCTCTGAGAATCAGGAAAGAATCAGACTGCGCAAATTTAAGTGGGCTGTGGGTAAGTTTAAAGCTTGTCCTACAGTGGTGTTAAAGTGGAAGAGCACATTGCGGTTCAAGAACAAAGCATGGTTAGTTCTATGAATGGTGCTTTTCTATTTGAATTACTCATGTATAAAAACAGCCTGGTACTCCTTATCTTACCTGCATTTTATAGTTAATTTGAAAAAAAGTGAGTTAACTATAACTAATATTATGAGTTTCTTTCTTTATAATTCCCCACTCCCACCCCTGAGGTATTGGGGTTTAAATCCAAGGGTGCTCTACCCCTGAACTACATCCCCACCCTTTTTATTTTTTAATTTGGAGACAGGTTCTTTCTAAGTTACTGAGTCTGGCTTTCAACTTGTGATCCTCCTGCCTCAGCCTCTGGAGTTGCTGGGATTACAGGTATATGCCACCATATCTGCCACTTAAAAATTTTAGTTAATTAATTTTAATTTTATAGTCTTAAGAACACTAAATAGGAGTTCTACCCTCTTAAATTTTAAGTGTGTAATACAATATTATTGACCATTGGTATCATGTTGTATAGCCAATCTCTAGAGCTAATTCATATTACTACATATTATGCCATGTCCTCAGTCCCCGGTGATAATTCTAGACTTTGGTTTTCTGAATTTGACTATTTGATATCTCAAATAAATGAAGTCATACAGTACTTGTTTTTTTCCTATATGGCTTATTTCACATGTTCTTGAGGTCCACCCATGTTTTCACACATTACAGAATTTCCTTCTTTGGTAAGGGTGAGTGGTATTCCATTGTACATACATGCTACCCTTTCCTTATCCATCCTGATGTTGATGATGTTGAACTTGTTTCCATATCTTAGCTATTGTGAATAGTCCTGCAATGAACACGAAAGGGCTATTATCTCTTCAAAATCCTAATATCAATTTATTTGGCTACATATGCAGTAGTGGGATTGTGGGAAATTATGGTAGTTTTATTTTTAATTTTTGAGGAGTCTCTGTACTTCCTGTAGTGGCTGCACCATTTTGTATCCCCACTGGTCTCTCTCACGGCCTCTGTGAGTGAGGGCAAGGGTTACCCTCCAGAGGGATGGGCTGGCTGAGAAATAAAAGAGAAAATAGTATACGAAATAACCACAGGACACAGAAATAAAGTTTCAGAGCCTGGGCAGCGATGGGCCAAGCTGATCAGAAGAGTGCAACTTCTAACAAAGAAAGGAGCCTGGACCTGGTTTATTTATATCGGAATAGATCAAAGGGATTCGATGGAAAGGCCTTCACACACACAAGACAGAGGTGGGGGCAGGTAGGCTGCTCAGTTCATCTCTGGTGCTGTATGGAACCTTCCTGGGCAGAGCTGACAAGGCATTCAAGCATATGGGGCCATCTTGATAGTGGATTGCTGCTCTAAGCTCCCAAATGCCAGATCTTTCCCCTCAGTGGCTTCAATGCTGAAAAGGTCCACATATATTTCATGGGTGGCTTCCTGCACACCAGAAGTGTGCAAGAGTTTAATTTCTCTACATCCTTGCCAAAATTTTTTTAACACTAACCATCTTAATAAGTGAGGTGATATCTCACTGTGATTTTGATTTACATTTCTGTGGTTATTAGTAATGATGAACATTTTTTTCATATATCTGTTGTTCAGTTGAAAAATGTTTCTTCAAGTCTTTAGCCCATTTTCTAATCAGGTTGTTAGTTTTGGGGGTTTTGTTGTTGTTGTTGTTGTTATTGAACTTTATGTGCTTAAAATTTTAAAATCTTTACTCCACATCAGGTATACAGTTTGCAAATATTTTATCCCATTCTTTTGTGTCATATCCATGAAATCATTGCCAAGACCAATGTCATGAGGCTTCCCCCACTCCCATCTTCTTCTAGGAATTTCAATTTCAGGCCTTATGTTTAAGTTTAATCCATTTTGAGTTCATTTTTGTGTACGGGACATGCTCAGGGGTTCAACTGCATTGTTGTACATGTGGGTATCCATTTTCCCCAAATTTGACTATGCATGAATTTATTTCTGTACTATTTCCTATGCTTTTCAGCATAAACAATATGTATATCATAGTTCTATAAGTGAAAAACAGTTGAATTTAGTAATTGCATTAATTGTGTGTATCATATCATGCACATTTACTCCTTGCTGTTTCTGTTCCTTATCCAAAAAGTATTAATTTACTATGCTTTGCCATCAGATGCAGAGGCACCATATGTGGTTTTCTGTACAGCTTTCCCTGTGACTTAAGCTTTCATTCCCACTGTTTCCTTTTTTTTTTTTGTAGATGGATACAATACCTTTTTTATTTTTATTTATTTATTTGTATGTGGTGCTGAGGATGGAACCTAGTGCCTCATGCATGCTAGACAAGCTCTCCACCACTGAGCCACAACCCCAATGCTTCTTGCTTATGGAAGCCAGGTCAGGTTGCTCATACTGTGTGATTACCAATTGAATCAAAGCTTATCTCATTTACAACCTGGTGAATGACTCATAAACTCAAAGAACTTGGTGGGAGAGGTCCCCTGTCTAACTGAAGGAACAATATTTCTGTTACATTTTTAACTGGAGAATATGTAGAGGATTTTCTGATTCAGTATGAAAAAAGAGTGGAGTATTTGTAAAAAAATAAGTAGAGAATCAATGGTATAGAATTTTTTTCTATTTCTCCTGAATAGAAAAAGGTTCATTAAGGTGGTCTAAATAAATGTTTCTTGTAATCAAGGGGGTCTTCTAGTTTCTTGCTATTCCTAATGTGGTCCACAGACCAGCAGCATTAGCATCATCTGGAAGCTTGTTATAAATGCAGTATCTCAGCCCAACACAAGACCTACAGAATCTGCTTTGCTGCAAGGTCTCCAGATAATGTATATGCAAGTTAAAGCTCCATTGTAGTATAACTAATGTATCAGACTTCTGTTACTTTTCAGTATACATTCTTCCTTCTTCTACAATAATAGAATCAGTCACACTGCTGAGTTCCCAGCTCCACATTTACTTAGCTCCTTTCTACCTGGGTGAGACTACATTCTAGCCAATGGGATGCTTGGAGAAGTAAAAGGAGCTACATATGTGTCTTGCTTTTAAAATAACTAGGTCATACTCCTGGCTGTGAGCTGTGGAGAACTGTGGCAACTACTTTGGACCCATTAGAGGGAGTCAATCACAGGTTGAGGACTTCACAGCTACCTCCTAGTACAGGGCTGCCATCTCTCTCTGGACTGCTGCTTTAAAGAGAAGCATGAATCTCTCATTTCAGACATTGCAAATTGAGATATCTTTAGCTCACATGGATACTAACAGTTTATTAACACAGTTAGATGAGCAAGTAGATAGTCTCCTTAGAATTAAATATTTAACTTGTTAAAAGCACTTGAATCTGTCTACTTATAATGCCTAAATTGAAACAGGCATTAAATGATTAAAAAGTGGGGACAGAAATATAGCTCAGGAATTAATGATAAAATAACTTTTTGATTAATGGGCAAAGATTATCTGATATAATTCTTACCCAGAGGTTGTTTTTTTTTTAATCACAAAAAGCTGGTCATAAATAAATTTTTATCCAATCAAGATTAATCAAGTTTTCAGGAAATTCTGAGATGTGTGTTCTCTGTCACATGATCTGTAATTTACATGATTTCACCCCTTGGATTTACATAAGCCCCCAACTGTGCAAACCAGAACAGAATTAAAACCAAACTTCTCAATTTATGAAGTTTATCTTTCAAAATACGAATATTTAGTAATGTTAGTTAGATATTTCACAGTAATTCACAGTTCTACTGTGTTACAAGAAAATAACCAAATCCATGTGGGATTTGAGGCATTTTGAGACACAAACATACTGAATTACTTGGAACCAGGATGACAAGACAAAAATTCATACCAAACCAGAGATGGAGACATTTTCTTAATCATTCTTGGCTAACAAATTTATTAATGCCTTCGTGTGGAGTTTCAAGAGGCGAAATACCAGATAAATAAAACCAGATACAAAATACCAGATATATAATAATTACACATCTCAATTGTATTTTGTGGTGTTTGTATAGAATGTTATCAAGCCTAGCTCAGCCACCAGCTCCAGCCTTGGCTCCCTCTCATTGAGTTCCCTCCCTGGAGTGGAGTCCACCAGGGGTTGCTTCTCCTGCCCCTCTGCCCATCACCCCCACTGAACAGCAGCCCCAGGAGGCAGCCCACCCACCAGCCTGCCTCCCTCCATCTCAGCCCTGCGAGGGCCACCTCTTCCCCGAGGCTATGAATCTCTTCTGATTTCTGGGAGACCTTTCTCACCTACTAGACATCATCTTGCTACTCCTTAAAATCTGGAAGTCCCGTTTGTGCACCCGGGATTTCAGGGAAGAGCCAGGTTCTGTTTGCTGTGGTGTTCACTGCCCAGTTCCTGGACCTCTTCACCAACTACATGTCAGTTTACAACACGTGCATGAAGGTGGTCTCCATTGCCAGCTCTTTCTCCACAGTCTGGATGATTTACAGCAAGTTCAAAGCCATTTATGATGGGAACAAAGATGCATTCCGGGTGGAGTTCTTTGTTCCCATGGCTGTCTTGGCATTCCTGGTCAAACCACGACTTCACCCCTCTGGAGATCCTCTGTACCTTTTCCATCTACCTGTGGACCTCTTGCTGCAGCTGTGCATGGTGAGCAAGAGTGGCCAGGTGGAGACCATCACTCCCTGTTGGCTCTGGGCATCTACTGCACCCTCTATCTCTTCAACTGGATCTAGTGCTACCACTTGGAGGGCTTTTTGGATCTCATGGCCTCATGCCTGGCCTGGTCCAGACAGTTCTCATTTGTGATTTCTTCTACCTCTATACCACTAAAGTCCTAATGGGGAAGAAGCTACGCTTGTGGGCACCGCCCTGTTCCTTACTAGCCCTCTCCTGAGCAGCGGCAGGAGGCAGAGGAAGGGGACAGAAGACAAGAGCCTTCCTGTCAGTGGTGGCTTTTTAAGGAATCTACCTTTCCCCACTCCCCATACTCACTCCTGCCAGGTTGTGGGGGAGGGAGGGCAGTGGAGGACCCAAGTCTTAGAGAGCTCAGGACCTGGGCTCTTTGTAGTTTTTTGCTTTTTAGAGAAGGAAAAAAAATCTTTCCTCTATTTAGTTTTTGATACTGATGACTCCTTTCTCTTCTACTCTCTGGCCCCAATTTTTATAAACTGTTTTGAGTAGCTGGGCCAGAGGTCTCTTCCCCTCCTGGAGCCCCTCAGCTCCTATCCAGCTTTACCCACAGCCCCACTGGTTGCCAAACAGAAACCTGCCCACACTGCCTGCCCCACCTCTCACCATGGCCAGGACCACAGCGATTCCACCCAAGTTCCTGGGTTGGGGGCAGGGAGGAAGGGAGGCCCAGGAAGTTCTTCCTGATTTTTCATAATAATTTTTCCTAAAGAATTTGGGGTTTTGGACTTCTCCTAGTTTTTGACAAATGAGAGGGACTCTGGACTCAAGCATGGGAAGGGGTCTGGCATGAGGGTCACCACAACTCTAATGACATGTTTTTATACAGAATTTGGGGGTTAATTCTTTGTTCTCTTGAAATAAACAGAGGAAAATGGTGGGGGGGCAGGGGAGTGTGGATAATGCTGTCAAGCCAGGCATTGGTGGTACACATCTATAATTCCAGCAATTTGGGAGGCTGAGGCAGGAGGATAGCAAGTTTAAAGCCAGTCTCAGCAACTTAGTGAGACCCTAAGCAACTTAGTGAGGCTCTGTCTCAAAATAATAAAAAAGGGTAGGATGTGGCTCAGTGATTAAGTGCCCCTGGGCTCAAACCCTGGCAAGTTGGGGGAATGCTGTCAAGAATCAGCAGACCCATTAAATAACACTGCTTATTGACTGAGGCCTAAGCAAATCTTAGTCCTTTTTGCTTGGGACATAAAACTTGTCTCCATTGGAAGTTCCCATCAAAGGTGGAGCCAGAGAATACTGAAAAGGAAATGTAAACAATAATTTACCTCCTTTTCTGGATCCTTTCTGAGGCTGAACAGCCTATGAAATATCTCATTCCCTCTGAATTACCTGGCTTCCATGTTTATGATCTTTTCTCTGTTGGGTTAGCTTCCAGTTTAAAATGTTTCATTCTCATTGCGAAGGCTTCTTTAATAGTGCATTGAGATTTGGGGGGTGGGGTATAACTCATCTTTTCTACTCTAGATAAGTTAATTTTTATTGCCTCTTTTCTAGGTTCCCAGGTATGAAGATGAGAGCAGTTTATGGCTAAAAGAGATTGAACATTATTTTTTATTCTTATTACTTAATATCCTTGTCTAAAATCAGACTCAGTCATTTATTATTGCTTTTATCTCTAATTTGAGGGCAATTTTTATCCTGTCTTAGGAACTGACAGCTAAGAGACTACAACAATGACAACTAAATGTTGTATCACATGTCACAGTTTATAAAATGCTTGTCATATACCATCCCTTTGGATGTTTATAATTATCCTATGAGTATTATTACTATTAACTCTTTATTATTATTAGCTCTTTTTTTTTAATAAATTAGGTTCTAAAATAGGTAATTTGCCCAAGACACAAACCTAGAAACTCAAATTAGGGTGGTTTATCTCAATCTCAAGTTCAATGTGATCATGATTATTACATTATTACCACCATCATCATGGCAGTCATTAATCCTTACTGTACTCCTGACAAAGAAGGTTGATTCTGCAACAATCATTTGGTCCTTTGTCAAAACTAAACTTACCATCCCTTAAGTAAATAGTGGATTTTCCTCATGAAAGTCCGGAAGCTGGAGAGTTCTGACATTGGTCAGTGACACAATGGTGTAACGGCTCTAGGTCATCTTTTGGTCTTCCATTGATGGTTGCATAATAACACCAAAGGCCTAGAGCATCTTGCCAACCCTGATTGCATTCAAAAGTGGGAATCATAATGAGACTTTTATCCCTATCCTATTCCTTATGAAGGAAACTCCCGGGCCAACGTTCCCATTCATCTCATCTTATTTCACCTTAGTCATGAGTATCCCTAGGCCAGACATGGGGACCACCTTTTTTTGAGGAATAAAGGAATCTCTGCTCAGGAACTAACACAACCCGCTAAGGGTCTTGATGCACGAAGGTGCTCAGCAGAGGCTGGAATCCAATCCCCATACTACAGTGCACACATCATAATGTGTGTCCTGGTATGTTGATCCAAAGGAAAGAGTAGTGCTTTGCAATTGATCTGCCTATTAGGTTGCATTTTTGTAAACTTTAGAAAGGCCTGGAACCAGCTAGGAAGGACTCTGGCTGGTTAGTAAAGAAGACAGTGGTGGGATTTGGTATGAGATGGGATCAGCCACTAGATGTTATTAATAGTCCCATTTTAAAGATGAGGAAATTGAGTCATAAAGAAATTATTTACCAAGGTTACAAGATGCTAACTCACAAATTGGAATTTACAAATTAACTGTCTGACCCTGAGGTCCACGGTCTCATCACTAGTCCAACTGCTTTTCTGAAATAAATTCTAATATTAGCCTTGCAAACTGACAGACTCACAACATAAAAGCTACTTAAAATTGATTCTTGATGGAACTAGATTCCTGACTAATGAAAAATGAAAAACTGATCAAACTGCCAAAATTATTACTTTTAGGGGTTTCCAAGATGTCATTAGTTATAGATAGAGAAAGGGTTAGTGAACATTATGCATATTGGTAAAAATTCTCTAAGGCTTTTGGCCTTTACTAGCTTACAAGGAGAATCATCCTGTCAGAAGAATTAGAAATTCTAACTCTAGTTGCCAAATCTACCAACAATTTCCTTTGTGACAATCTATATTCACTTACCTCCATTTTTTCCTTAGGCTAATAATTTATGTCAGTTGGAGCTCGGTGTTTTATGAACCAAGGGTGAAATTATTAAATTTTATTGTTTGTGATTCCTTCCTTAAGTTATATTCCTATAATTGCAAACTCTATGCATTCCCCAACCTCTATTTTGGATTTATTACTAGCCTTCTTACTGCCTTTTTAGATCTCAGAAGTAAACTTCAAATATTTACAAATCTCAATTTCATGTTTTGTCTTTCATAAATCTATGGGCAAATTCAGTGCTGAAGACAGAGAGTAATAAATCTGGATATTTATGTATTGTGCCAGCAGGCGCTGCACAAACTTCCCAGCGTAGCTTGGTCAATGAACCTCAGTCTTGACCTGGAACACTGGTTCTAGTCTAATCCTGAGGCTCATATTAACAGAATCATTATAAAACATCTGGTGACTTGTATATACAAAACCCTTCCCACATTCCTTCAGCCATAATTTGTAATCAGATAAGTTTAGTGGGCACATATGTTCTCCACGTTAATAGAGAAAGGTGCATCAATGGTGTTTATATCGTGTATTACCCTTATCTTTGAATATAGGGACACAGACTAGTTTTAAGTTATGATCAAATTTGCAAGTAATCTGAAAAACTATTATTTTTCAAGATCTCATATTCTAAGCCCATTTACAGAGCGTCAAAAAATAAAAATGTTCTAGAAGAAAGTATAGTGGAATAAAAAAAATAATTTTATAGTGGATAAGGCCTTACTTAAACATAACACAAAATTCAGAAAGCATACATAAGGGCCCACAAAAATTGACAACGTAAAATTTTAATGTTGGCCTAGGGATGCAGCTCAGTTCGTAGAGTGTTCACTAATCATGCACATGGGCCTTGGTTTGATCCCTAGAAGAGCATTAAAAAAAGAAGAAGAAAAAGTTTAATGTTTATACAACATCACCCAACAAAATCATAGGCAAATGATAAAATGAGAAAAAAAGAAATGTATCCCATATAGCAATTTTTTTTTTTTTTTTTTGGTACTGGAGGTGGAACCCGGGGTGCTTTACTACTCAGCTACATCTCCAGCCTTATTTATTTATTTGTTTTATTTTGGGACAGGATCTTGCTAAGTTGCTGACAGTCTCACCAACTTGCTGAGGCTGGCCTCAAAATCTCAGCTTCTCCATTGATGAGAGTCCTGGGGAACTATTTAATAATATGCTAAAGATCTTACAAATTAATATGAAGAGCCAGGCATGGTGTCACATAGCTGTGATCCAGCAACTTGGGGGCCTGAGGTAGGAGGATTACAAGTTCAAAACCAGCCTCAGCAGTTGCTGAGAGAGACCCTCAGTGACACTAATTAGTGAGATCCTATCTCAAAATAAATAAATAGAAGTGGTGAAAGAGGACATCCCTGTCTTGTTCCAGTTTTTAGAGGGAATGTTTTCATAAATAAGTACTTAAGTAAGTCCGGGGTGATAGCTCAGGGGTGAAGCACCCCTCGTTTCACTCTGTATGAAGAAAATGAGTCATTTAATTACCAAAGTAGATTAAGAATATGAATAGGAAGTTTATGAAAAGGTTAATGTAAATGATGAAGGAGAAAAGAATGGAACAGGACTAACATCATTTATAATTCAAGAAATGGTGATCAAAACAATGAGATTTCTTTCTTCAACTATTAGATTGGCAAAAACTAGAAAGTTGAGATAATATTCAGTGTGAACAAGGGTGTGGTCAAAAGGCACTTTCAGACATTGTTGGTGGGAAGATAGATTGGTGAAGCTGTTTTAAAGGACATCTTGGTAAGTTCTATGAAAATGTAAAATGCACTGTACCCTTTGACTTGGCAACTCCACTAGTAAAAATTCTATTTTGCTTGCCAGTGTACATATAGTGTATGAGTGCTCATTTTAGCATTGTACTTTGAAAAAAGTGTAAACACCTTTGCAATCAATAAGGCACTGAAGGCATTGGTTGCATAAATGATGGTACATTCCTATATTAGAAAGTCTCTCCCCTCCTCAGTACTGGGGTTTGGACCCAGGGGCACTCTGCCACCGAGCTACATCCACAGCCTTTTTTTATTTTTTATTTTGAGACAGGGTCTTGGTAAATTGCCAATGCTAGCCTTGAACCTGTGATCTCCCTACCTAGCTGGGATTATAGGTGTGTACCATACACGAAGTGGGGGAATTCTTTTTTTAATCATTCATTATGTTTATATCTGTCATTTGGATTCTTGTAGTTACAAAACTGTAAAGGAAATTAAAAGCCATCATAACCTGAAAATATGCACAAAATAATTGCTCATTCTAATTCTAATATCTCTCCTTGTGATATACCACTATCCGGATGGGAACAGCTCAGTTCATTATACATATCAATTGTCTGATAGTCTTAGATGAATCAACAATGAAAGAAAAAAACAATAACAATGATAAGAAAATAGACACACCCAAAAGAAAATAATTTGTAAAGAATTTTTAACTAACATGCTGAGGAAAGATGATAAAATCCAAAAATAGTTTTGCATAAAAACCCTCCTTAAGATACTATTTTAGGGGTTATGATGTATCAGCAGTAGAGTGTTTGCCTAGCATCCATGAGGCTCTGGGTTCCATCCCTAGGCACCACATAAACCAATCAATCAAAAAAAAAAGCTGTGAAATTAAATGTAAGAAGAAAAAAACTACATTGAGTTATCATACAATGTGGAATTTGGAGGGGGGAGGGTCTAATTCCTGACCCCAGCTACACTTGATTATTATCTTCCTTCTAAGAAATAACACATGGTTGCAATTCTAAATAGTGTTTCAAATGATAAATTTATTTTCAAGAATTTTAGATTTTTTTTCTTTTTTTTATAACTAAGTTCTGACAAAAATATGTTCTCACTCCAAACTGTATTTTATTCTCAATTTTAGTTTTAAGAAGTTTTAGTATCCTATTATTCCAATGTAACCTCCCACATATCAGTTAGGGAAGAGATTGTCAGTTTTTTTCCCTCCTGCTTGGGTAAAACTTTTTAAATGATATATGTATGTTTGTATGTATATAGAGCATTTCCTCTTAGGACACACAAAAGCAATTGATAGCAGTACCTAGCAATGAGCCCTGGTGAGAGAAATATCAGGGCTTGCAGGATCGAGGAGACATTTACATTTGACAGTTATTTCCTTGTATAATTTTTGAATCTTTGGGTGTGATTATATGTATATATATTTTGGGAACTTTTTTAAATATATTTTTTTAGTTGTAGTTGGACACAATACCTTTATTTTATTTTATTTTTATATGGTGCAAGTGCTAGGCAAGTGCTCTACCGCTGAGCCACAACCCCAGCCCATATTTGGGAACCTTTAAAATCTAACAAACCACAACGCAGAATCAAAATAAAATTTAGAACTAAAGCTATCAACAGATGTTTTCAATCATGGTTGAAGATTATCTTGTTATTGAAAAAGAAATTACACAGGGTAAATAAGGAAGCGAGTATTTCACCAAAAACAATCCTGTAGCTTTAATAAAACTTCCCTCATTTTGAGACCAGAGCGGATCATCCACACAAAAGTGGCCTAAAACCACAGTTAAATTTGTAAGAGACTTGGGCTGGGGTTGTGGCTCAGTGGTTGAGTGCTCGCTAACATGTTCAAGGCCCAGGGTTTGATTCTCAGCACTACGTAAAAATAAATAAATAAGTAAAATAAAGGTACTGTGTTCAAGTACAATTGAAAAAAAATTATAAGAGACTCCATAACCCTACAAATTTTTCCTCCAGTATTTCATTTCTGGCATCTCTTAAATTAGTCACCTAAAACTTCCCAATGTGAAACTGTCTCCCTCTCAGTGTGACTTGAGTATATTTTACTTGAGTACATTTCCTTAGCTCATTAAATATGTAAAGAGCCCACATTTGTTCTTGAGAGGACATTTCTTCTTCCTTGGAAATCTCGTCTTTCACATCATTTTTCTCTGTCCCCTCATCTCCTTATTCCTGAATTCACCCACAGCCCGAAGCACCAAGATATGTGCCTGGTTTGGTCACCACTGGTCTTGCCAGCCCCCTAGACCCACAGTTTCCTGAGCTCAGGACGAACCCTGGTTAGCGGCACTGGGTTGCAGAGCTGCGAGTTCCCCCTCCCACACTTGTTAATTGCTAGCAATGCCTGGTGTTTGTTGAATACTTGCTAAGTGGGAGCCTCATGCCTCCTACAGCTGAGGACTGTTTTCAAAATGGGGTCTCAAAGTCATTCTCATCGAACACACAAGGAAACTACAAAAATAACATGAATCTGGCCAGGTGTAGTGGTGCTCACCTGTAATCCCAGGGGCTTGGGAAGCTGAAACAGGAGGATCTCAAGTTCAAAGTCAGCCTTAGAAACTTAGCGAGATCTTGTCTCTAAATAAAATATTAAAAAGGGCTGGGGATGTGGTTCAGTGGTTAAGCACCCCTGGGTTCAATTCCTGATACAATATATATATATATATATATATATATTTCAATGTCAGCTGGGGGAATATCACTTCTGTCTGCTTCCTATCTTACACTAAGGGTAAACAAAGGGCTTAAAATGGCCTGCAAGGCCTTCCATGATTTGGATCTGACTCTCTCTACCTCTCTGAAATCATTTACTGCTATTTGTCCCTCAGTTCACCCCACTTTACCCACTTACTTTTACAACTCTCAATTTCTGAGTTTTAGAAAACAGACTAATTCCATTTTAATGATATACTCAAATGACTTTAGTTTTTTTTTACTAGATGGGGACCAAGGTTGCACTGTGAATTTGCCTACTCTCTCTCTATCCTCACTAGAAGGTAGCTTTGAAAGGTCAGAGGCTGTTTGATTCAGTTATTTCTGGTGTCTAGAGCAGTGCCTGGTACATGGTGCATGATCAAGAAAGTTTGTATTTATTAGTGATTGAGTTGGAAAAACCCAACAGACTCTGGAATCAGACAAATGGCTTCAAATTTCTACTCAATCAAGTAATATATCAAGTATTATGTGTTATTTTAAAAATCTTTTCCCTTTTCTGAATATCACTTTTACCTTGTGTAAAACTGGTATAGATAGTGATCTCAGATTTGGAAGGAATATTTGGTGCTATAATCTTTCTCATGTACCTGGAATAAGGTAGAGTTTCATAAATGTTAACTATATCTAGTCTCTTTTCTCCCCTTCCAATTTTCCTTCAAAGAAAGAGATGGAGGACAGGAACATTTAAGCTCAAACTCATATCCACTGAAGTCATTTAGTAAAAGTTTCTTGAGCATCTACTATGCTGCAGACACTATAGGCACAAAGATGAATGAGTTATTATGCATCCCTCAAGGAACTCATTTCATTAGAATGACTCATTTATTAAACCAAGAATAATAAGACCTGCGGAAATGAAAAGTTCTCTTCGAAGACTATGAAAATATTAATCTTGCATTGACCACTGTTCTCCCTTATGCCTGTGAAAATTATTACCCTACTATTCTTAGTTTTATATTTTTCAATTATACCTTAAAAATATTGCAAAGGATTCAGATAAGCACAAATATTTATGTCCACTCAGGGTTAATTAGTATCATTAAATTTTCTGAGTTTCTTTTTTTTCCTAGTAAATACAATATTAAATTTGCAGTTTTAAAAACAAATACTATGTAAATAGTAAGGGAGAAAGTTCATTTTTAGGATTGCTGGATGATATTTTAATGAACAAATGATGCTGAATTTTTTTAAATGAGATGAGTGAAGAAAAAAAATGTATCCATTTGAAAAAACTTTCATTTTTAATTTACCACCGTGCGTTCATTACACAGGGAATTGTTGTGGATCTGTGCACAGTTCAGAAAAGTGAATGTCAATGAAATACAGCATGCACAACAGTTGAATAGTCCCTAAATTCTTATTACTATCATTTCAATTATTTATGCAGTAAACTGTATAATACAACAATAACATTAAAAGATAAATACAGACTTCAGTTCCCTGATGTGCCACTTCTTCCTCCAGAACATATTTACAATTAACCAGAAGTCAGAATTCCAAGTCTTATTGAGAAATATTTTCCTTGCTCTTGAATTGTACCAGCTCCTTCTCTGTCTCCCTACTGTACTCCACATCTGATGAAACATTTATTTGAACAAACAAAATACATATGTACAAATAAATACTAATGTCACGATCTGACACACAAATGCAAACACATGTCTTTACCCGGGCCTAGCATTTGACAGTATGACAGGCTAAAAGAGCATTTTGAATGGAAACTACGCACAACGCCTCAGAGAAGAATGACCAGACAAGAATGCTGTAATCAATTTCATGTCTTTAGGAAATACACTTTTCTTTTAGAGTGTGATACTGTGATGACTCATAGTGGCAGGACAGGTAGTGGAGGAATGGATGCCTGCAAGCCATGAATGACAGGGTAGCAGCTGGAAATACAGCCTCCCAGCCCTGTCACCTGACCTGCCACTTGATTGAAGAAGAATTAAGGACAAGTTTCTGAATCCCCCTTCCCCAGGGGATGCCAGGAAACCAATCATCGCCCAGCCACTTTATGAGGCCATTAACAGAGCCTCAGACTCCATCTTTGTCCAAATGAAAGCACAAAGAAAATAACTTTTCATCTGAAGAATCATCTTAAGATCCCCAAATGGAAAGTAAGGGGAGCAGTAAACCTCTTAAACTCCAGTTTGGCAGCTCTAAACACAGCACATTAAGGTAAGAAGGTTATTTATGGCAAAGAAGAAAGGCAAGAAAATTCCAAAGCAAGAGGTACAATGACAAAGAGAGAGGAGCTGAGTCCACCTTTAATCACCCCTGCTCCATTTAAATGTGAAGGAAAATGATTTCATAAAAGATCAGCCAGGCGCCATGGTGCAAGCCTGTAATCCCAGTGACTAGGGAGGCTGAAGTAGGAGGATTGAAAATCAGAGGCCAGCCTGGACAATTTAGCATAACCCTTGCCTGCTTGGTAACATCCTGTCTCAAAATTAACAAAAATAAAAATATAAAGGACTGAGGACATAGCCCCTACATGGTAACAGGGCCCTAGGTTCTATCCCCATTACTAACAAACAAAAACCAGGTGCCCCAGTAGCTCAAAAGCAAAGTCTTCATCTTTTTTTTTAATATTTTTTTATTTGTAGTTGGACACAATACCTTTATTTTACTTATTTATTTTTATGTGGTGCTGAGGATCGAACCCACGGCCTAGCACATGCTAGGTGAGTGCTCTATTGCTGAGCCACAACCCCAGCCCAAAGTCTTCATCCTAACTCCTTATTTAGATAATTCAGGCAGTGTACATATTGTACCCTTCCAAACAAAATATGATCTCTGAATGCCCCTTGACTTTGCAGGGAGACAGCAGGGTTTTCTCAGGGGGTGTCTGAAGTCACACCCTTCTTTCACCCTGCCCTTGGCCCCTCTCAGTGTCTAGCCTTTTTTCTACCACTTGGGACTAACATGTGCCTCTGGGATTTCAGATGGTGAGGGTTTGGCTTTGGGGTTTGGGATGCAGTTTTCAAATCAGCCTGCCCCCTCTATATTATTATTTTTCTTTCAGGGATTTCCTTCCCTAGAGAGCAGAATAAGGAGAAAAAGTTCTGTGTTCCACTCTTCTTCCTGGTTCCCTTGGGTAAGAGTTAAGTTTTGATGACATTATTTGGTTTCCAGGGCTCCCCTCCGGAATGAATCCCCTCACAGGCACAGAAGGGAGCTGGAGGGATTCTCTTTCTCTCCTGTGCCCTAGAGCCTGATCTAGCCAGGCCAGCACTTTCTGCTGAACAGAAGTCGCCTGGACCCCCAGTGGGAGAAACCTTGGCTGCTTCTGAGGCAAATGATGGCTGTAATCATTTTCAAAGGTTTCGTGTTTGCACCTGGGAGGGGACTTGAGGCAGCAACAGGGCACTCTATGAATATTCATGAGCAAGCCAAGAAAGCTCTTTTTTTTTCCGAGTGTGGCTGAAAGGGTAACTGAAAACTGTACCACTGTGTAGGTAACCTAGAAACCCTAGCCTGGGAGGAAGAGCAGGGATGCGGAGGGACAGAGGGAGTGCATTCCGGCCAGCTGGCGCTCTCCTCCAGGGAGGAGTGGCTAAGAACCCTGTCCTTTGGACTCTGCCTTAGAGAAAGTTGGAGCCAGAAGAGGTGCCCTCTGTCACTGAGTGTTGGTGGTTGATCAAGGCATCTAAGAGCACATTCACAGACACTTGGCTGTTAGTACTGGCCAGCTCATTTAGCTCTAAATGCACCTCCTCTTGTAATCCAGGGCAAATATCTGAAGGTGGGAAACTGACCACTATATTCTGATGCTCCCCAAATGGGTGAGAACAAATGCTCCATTGGGGGCCCCTTGGTGAAGCAAAGGTTGTAATAAAATACAGGGGGGAGATGGCTTCTTATGCTACAGCAACAGAACAGTGTGGCATTTGATCCAGTTTCTCCAGAGGAGTAGGGAAGTGGTGGGAAAGCCATGGACTCTGAAGCTGGATATTCATGGATCCCAACTGACTGGCATCTTGGAACCACACCCATCTCCAACCCTTGTGGTTCCTGGACTTTTTTTTTTTAAGTACAGAATTCTTTTATAGAGGAATTCTTCTAAAGAACTTTAATATATGGAAGAGATCAAAGCAAAACTGCTCAAGTGGAAGGAGGTGGAAGGATGTGGAGCTCACCCTTTTCTGTCCTTTCCCATTTGGGGATTAGGAGGATGGAAGGGGAGGAAAGGGGCTGGGAATGGTGCTATGGTCCATTTGGGGGCTCTTCAGAGCAATTTGAAAACCACTGGACTAGATGCGCTCAAGTCCCATTCATTCTTTAAATCTCGTGATTTAACCTATCTTCCTTCTGAAGTGCTTGTATTCATAACGGGCACATTTGGGAGTCAAGGGGAAGGAAGGAGAAAGGGAGGGAGGGAGAAAGCCACTCTTGTAAATCTGGGTCTTGTGGGGCTGGAGTCCCAGACTAGAAGAATGTCTTGGATGCTTCAGCAGTGTTCAGCATGCTGTGTCACTGTTTGTCTTGGCCTTTTTTGTCTGTGTGCAGCAGCAGCATAAATGAATGTGCTTCCTTTCCTCAGCAACAAGACTGGGTTGTGTATGTCCCTTCCCCTGGTGAGCAACCAGGGGAGCGAGTGGGGTGTCCTAGTGTTGCCAGGGACAGGCTGACAGTAGTACCAAATTAGGAAAGGGACCGGCGGAGGACTCCTGGCCAAACTGCATCACCACGGACACTCTGCCAGTAAAATCAGTGGAAGTGTGTGTAATCCTGGGTAGACTAGAATGATCTGCGCCCTGCCAGCAATGCAGGAACAAGGATAATCAAGTGGGACATGGTTCTTTAATAAGTGTAAAACTAAACATCATCAAAATGCTGCAACACAATACCAGGGGCTGGAAGTGGTTAGTGTTGTGATTACAAAAGGGGCATCGGCATGGGATGTCGTTTCTTGCAGAGATCCAAGAAAACGTCTCGCTTTCATTTTTATAAACAGAGTCATAGCACACTACAGTCACTCCTCATTTCAAGCATGTAGTCAGACCACCTTTATTTAGAACATGAGTGAGGGGATTGCCATGGTATATAAATCCGGGACAAGACTTGGTATTGTATATTCTCCTCAAAAGAGCAAAATGCAAGGCCCATTTTAAACAAACACAGAACCACTCAGCTCCAAAGCATTGTTAATCTTTTCATTAAAAGGCACAGTCATTATGTTCCAAATCCTTCTTCCAAAGATCAGATCCAGATTTTCCAACTAATGAAACAATGGACTCATTTCTACAAAATTCAGAAGAAAGACACTAGACAAACATTATAGACCAGATCATATTGTCACAGAGATCAATAGATTTGAGTAGGACACACACACACACACACACACACACACACACACACTTTCTCTCTCTCTTTTAAGTATGGAAAAATGTAGAATGTGCTCTCTATGAAGAAAATATTAGGGAAAAAAACCCTGATAAATAAGTCTATGAATAAAGAACAACCTGAATCCCAAATCTCTAGAGCCTGCAACTGCTGCTTCACAGTGGAGGGGTGTGTGTGTGTGTGTGTGTGTGTGTGTGTGTGTGTGTGTGTTTCCTTTCAATTCCTGGCATAGGTGTAAGAACCACAGTTGTGGCTTTTGACTGTGCCTCTGCATGCCAACCCAGGGTGTTGCTGTTAGCCTATTGGGAACAAAAGGTATTTGATCTTCTTTCTTCTCCTTAAGCTCAAGCTACCTAAAAGAAACTTTGGCTTCATGGTGAGAAACATGTTGAACAGTTGGAAACCTTGGGAGAGCTTAAAATATATGGGTGCCAGATCACTGTTAGTGACCACACTTTCCCTTGGGGTAAAAATCTTACCAACAAGAATAAGTCTACATTTCCAGATGCACATTCAGTTTGAATGAGTTCCCCGAGGGTAGAAGGTGGAGAACAGATCATGAAGGGAAGGTCTGTGTGAGGAAAACTCAGGGCCCCTCCCTCTGCATTTCCTCAAGCTGTGTGAAAGGGGTGAGTACTGGGAAGGAATAGAACATTTCTACTCACAGAAACACATGGTGGGTGGTGAGGAGGGAGGAGAGTGTGCTGTTGGTGTATATATTCTTTTGTTTTAAATATGTATTTTTTAAGTTGTTGATGGACTTTTATTTTATTCATTTATTTACATGTGATGCTAAGAATCGAACCCAGTGCCTCACACATGCCAGGCAAGTGCTCTACCACAGAGCCCCAGCCCCAGCCCTGTTGGTGTATATTTTTTTGGCATAGGCAAATACTGGTTATTAAAGTTCTAAGTACAAGATATAGTAATTCTCCTGCTTCAAAAGTCGTATCAGGGCCTTTCTTGCAGGTGCCGATGATGGTGAAAACAGTTTTTGCCTTGTACCAAAAAGACCTTGAGTGGAGATTATTCCATGAATGGAAGTGATGTAGAAAAGGGAAAGTCACTAGAAGAACTGAATGGTGCTGAATAAAGTATTTAGTTGATTTAGTACCTATTTCAAGAGAACGAAGAGACTTTATTGGCCATTCATAATCCATCATTATGCTACATATCATAATTTCCATGTGGAATATGGATTCAGGTGACATAAGAAGGGAAAGGTGAGTTGTCATAGGTTGTCATAGTTGCAATGGCAAATGAGTATCCAGGAGTTAAGTGTATACTTCCTTTATAAATGGTGTAATAGTGCTGTAATGTTGACACTAAGGCCTTGCTTATAACTATGGAAAATCAGATGTGAGACCAAATGGAGTTCATTGATGGAATAGTTTGCAGTCAGAGAATCTTAGTCAGTCATGGCACTAAGCAGCCACCAAGCATCCATCAAATAAGCATTTAATCCAAGGAAAAACACTGCTTCCTCTGCAAATGCACCTTCAGGATAACTCCATCAACCCCCTTCTCTCCCACTAGCTTTCTGCTTTTTTTCCTGTATTTTTCCATTCTGACACCAAAGCCAATATTGCCCCTTTTGATCCAAAACAATTCCTCCCCATCAAACTGCTGTGGAAAAGGTGAGCTTCTGTTATAATGGTGCAGGTCGGGGCCTGACAAGTAGCAGTTGGCATACTCACTTCAGCTAACTTTTATTCAGGAAAGCTGAATAAAAGGGCTGTTTACAAAGTTGTCTGAAGGTTACAAGAAAATCACAAGAGATAGTACAGCACCCCAGGGCTATCAACACCCGAGTGAGCACTTCTGGCCTGAACAGTGAGGGAGGGAGTGTGATGGGGACCTTCAGGGAGATGGCTTTGTATGGAGGATCACTGGATGGGCAAGGTAGCCTTCAAGAGGGACTCCAAGGAGGAAGTGGTGAGAGGGCACACCCTAGGCTCCCTCTTCTCCCTCCTTCTCATATCCTGTTGATGCTCCTCATTGGCCAGACCCAAAGGGAAGCCAGTGGTCAACCTAGTTCATTGGTTTGGTCCTCTAGGTTGTTAGCCTTCTGAGGCATGGGCAGCCTGGAGAGGGTGTGAAGTGAATCTGGAAGGGTCAGTTGGTATGCAGTATAGTTGGGTCTGGTATCAAGTCCTGTTTCTTTCCTTAGGCAAGTTATGCAATTTCTCCTAGTCCTCCTTCTGAGGAGATAGTAATTTGGATATTATTTCTGCTTCATAGCCTATCTCCATTCCAACTCCAATAAAAGGGGATTGTTAATGTTATGATTTTTTATAAACAGGAAGACTTTAAATGACATTCAATTTATACTACTCAACCAAATGTTTCAACTCAATAATGTACACTTATAGTACATTTTAATGCTTAATTATTTTATATTTCTTATTTACTGAGTCTACAGTTTTTTAGCAGCTTTATTGAGATACAATGGATATGCAAGTAGACTTACATGCACTGTAAGTATAAAATTTAAGGTCTGACATATGTAGACACTCCTGACACCATCACCACATCAAGATAATAAACATGACTATCATATCAAAAATTTCTTCATGCCTCATTGCAATCCCTCCTTCTTCTTCCCTGAGCCTCTGCATCAACCATTGATATGCTTTCTATCATAATTGGATTGCTCTTGTTAGTATTTTATATAAACAGAATAATGTGTACTTTTAAAAAAATCTGGTTTCTTTCACTCAGCATAATTATTTTGTGATTCATTCATGTTGTAACATATATCAATATTTTATTCCTTTACAAAACTGAATAATTATTCCATTATATGAATATACCACAGTTTGTTTATCCAAGTATTGAGAGACATTTTTTTCCCAGTTTTTGATTTATTAAAACAGCTGTTCTAAACATTCATAGGCATGTATGTTTTCATACCAATTACCTGGAAGTAGAAGGCTGGATCATATGGTAAGTACATGTGAACTTTTCAGGAAATTGTCACAGTTTTCCAAAGTGGTTATACCATCTTGTATTTACAATGGCAGAATGTTAGAGCAGAGGCAGTTCCTTAAAAAATTAAAAAGACATATACTATATGATCCAGCACTTCTGATCATATCTCAAAGAACTGAAAACAGAGACTCAGAGAGATATTTGTGTATTTATGTTTATAGTAGCACTATTTGCAATAGCCAAAAGGGGGAAGTGAACCATGTATTCACTGATGAATGAATGAATAAATAAAATGTGGCATGTTTATACACAATGGAATATTCTTCAACCTTAAAAAGGAAAGAAATTTTGATAGATGCTTAAACATGGATGAATCTTGATAAACCAGTCATAAGAAGACAAATGCTATATTATTTCACTTATATGAGGTACTTAGTATAGTCATATTCATAGAGACAGAAAGCAGAATGTTGGATGCCAACATAGAGGGGAGGGAGCAGGGGGTTGTTGTTTAATGGGTTTGGAGTTGTCATTTGCAAGATGAAAAGAGTCCTAGAGATTGGTTGTATAATAGTATGAATATAATTAACACTACTGAACTGAACATTTAAAAATGATTAAGATGGTAAATAAAATTTACCATCTTACTGTTTTACTGTAAAAAAAATGAATACAGCGAAAATGTTGAAATAGTGACTGATCATAGATTTAGGAGCAAAACCAAGCACTTCTGAAACCAAGGAAGTGCTTGGTCAACCACTGAGGTCAACTGATGTCCACATGGGTTGAAACTTTTGTTTGCTGAATATAGTGCGCATACTGCAAGGTTTAAGGGTGTACCAAAGAAAATTAAGGACAAAACAAATACAAAAACCAATCAGCAAGCCTTTATAGAATATTCCAAAAATAGTAATAATGCCTAAGGTCAGGACAGATAAGCTATCAGAGATAAAAACAAAAGAACAAACACTATAATTTTGACTTTGGTCTTTTTAACCTCTCCTCTTCTATTTATCTCTGAGTGTTATCTGTCTAGACTCTAATAATTAGCTCCCTCTTTTCACTTTCCCACATTTCAGTGGCCGAAGACCTGCTCCCTATCATACAGCCCTGCTGCCCATATGTGTCACCTGCCCCACTCCTGCAACCCCACTTTTTATTCTGGCAGCTCCCCAAACATGACAGGTGGTTTCATGGTTCCTTTATAAATACAGTTCCCTTCTTCAGGAATACTCTTCCCCACCTGTCCCATCGATGATGCGACTTGTCCTACGCGCAACTGAAACATCTCTTCTGTGAAGAGCATCTTTTTTTTCCTCCCACATAACTAAGGTTATATAAGAGCTGTGATTATGGAAAGCATTTACAAAATACTAAAAAAAAGTAAATTATTTTAAGTCACTGTTGTATTTATAGAATATAAAGAGGAAAATACACAAAAAGGCATGATCTTAATCTATTTCTCTCTTGATTACTATATACATTTAGGAGGATTTCTTTAAAAAATTAAAAATTAGCTGTCATCCTAATAATGTAGACAAATCTATTAAAAACCTGCTAGTAGCTTACATACAACACACGAAGTAATAGAAGAAATCCTGTATAGATTAGAGCTATTTAAAGAATGATATTTAGATACTAAAAAAAATCAAACCTTCATGCTGTAGAGCCTTGAGACGCCCATGAAGATAAATGGAAAATCAGAAAGACAAAGAACTAATGTAGAAAATATCACCATCATAATTTGAATTTTTTGGGATACCTTATATTGAATAGCCCTCTTCCTGAATGTTTTATTCAGCTCTTATGATTTGGCCATGATCTTTTCTAGAAGACAAAAACAGAAAAAAACAAAAACAAAAACCCCTGGATGGCCAAGTTTGACAGTTGGAGTGGGAAGGAGGTGGCTTTTTAATGTTTTGCTCAACTGGCTGCTGAGTTTCTTGTTCCCATTGTGCCTTGCCCCAGCTTTGGCTGGTTTATCCCCAGGGCATGACTAAGTTGGAGCGGTTTTCTTTCCCTGAATGCACGTCAAAAAGGAGCAGGCCTTGTGAGCCTGGGGTTGAGTCCTTAGAACAAAGAGGTTTACCACTTCAAGCCACTACAACTTCTAGAAGAGTAAGGATTAGCACTTCCTGTTCCTGAAGGAGTGGTTCGCAAGAGGGCTGTTGGTGTATTTTGAGGATTTGGGCTGAATTTTTAGGATTTTGTTAGATAGAAGACATTATAAATAGTAGTTATTTTAAAGATTTCAGACCCAGTTCCAGATAAAATCAGTAGGAACTTCATTATTATTAACTGAACAACTATTAGGTACCAAACATTGCTGATCTTTTATCTCCTTTAATCCTCCAAATTTCTGCAAGGTGGATAAAACCACTTTTCTATTTTCATAAGAAAGCTAAGTAAGACTCAAGAAACTTAGTGGAGTTAACACATTTTGTGGCAGAAGAGTAACTTTCCCCCAGACTCTCTGAGTCTAATGTGCTCACCTTCCTTGTTTGGAAGAGTGTGAGTGTGAGTGTGTGTGTGTGTGTGTGTGTGTGTGTGTGTGTGTGTGTTTCTTTTTAAGTTCCCATGGTAATTACAATGTTCAGTGAAGTTTGGGGACAGATTTTACTGCTGAGGACAATCATTCAACCAAGGTGTGAGGGATTTAATGTGTTAATCCTGCCAGGAGCCCAGTACAATATTTATATTTCAAAAGGCAAACACTGGGAATTGGCACTGGTTAGCATAACAGAATTTATAACGATTAGTGAGTTTCACTCTCTGAAGAGATATTCTTGGGGGACTCCCAGGGAACTCACAAGCTGTCCTCAAATCACACCAGAAGCAGATTTCTCTACACATCTTCATCCTTTCCCTTTTCTTTTGCTTTACTCTTTAACGGTGGCTTCCCAAACTCTATTAATTTATCAACCCATCATCAACTCGAAAAATAATTTGAAATTTATTTGAATTTAATATGAAAACAGAAATGGGATTGCTTAACTTCAGAAAATATTTCTTCAAAATAAAACATCTTAGTTCCTTAAAATTCTCTTCAGTTTTTCACTTATGAAAAACATTACCACAGAGGCAGGGTTTATTGTTGTGGATGGTGTTTTGTGTTTAACTACTTCTCTCCATGGGCAGAGTTTACATTTTCAGGGAGGAGGCATTCCTGGTTTTCTTATGGCACTTGCAGTGCAGAAAGCCAAGTGGTTTGTGTCTAGGAATTTCTTCTGATGAAGAAGACGCGTCTGGGTGGGATCCAGGCCTGCAGCTACAGTTCCCCATCCTTTCTTTTTCTTTTTCTTTTTTTTATTGGTTGTTCAAAACCTTACAAAGCTCTTGACATATCATATTTCATGCATTAGCTTCAAGTGAGTTATGAACTCCCATTTTTACCCCAAATACAGATTGCAGAATCACATCTGTTACACATCCACATTTTTACATAATGCCATACTAGTAACTGTTGTATTCTGCTACCTTTCCTATCCTTTCTTTAGTGAAGAAAAAAAATACTTTTGACCATTGTTTTAGGTTGTTCCTTCCCCTCTGTTTTCTTTTCATTTTTTAAAAATACTTTTTAGTTGCCAATTGATCTTTATTTGTTTGTTTGTTTTATATGCTGAGAATCTAACCCAGTGCCTCACATATGCTAGGCAAGCACTTTACTGCTGAGCTTACAACCTCAGCCCTGCCCTTCTGTTTGCTTAATTCAATGTTTTAGGGGCATCTGTTAGATAGATATAGAATTCCTAGCTCTACTGTAATGTCTTTTCACAGTGTCTTTCCATTTTTTTTCTCTTCACTCTATGTTCTGGATTTTCCCACAATTTATTTTAAAAATAATTAATTTAGACTTCAAGTATGTCTATTCTATTATTTGGTGATTCTATCTCCTTTTTCTTTTTCTTATTTTTTTAGTACAATGGAGCTCTACCACTGAGATACATCCCCAGCCCTTTTTACTTTTCCTTTTGAGACAGGGTCTTGCTAAGTTGCTGAGGCTGATCCAGAACTTGAGATCCTCCTGCTTCAGCCTCCTGAGTGGCCAGGATTACAGGCATGTGCCACTGAGCTGGGCTGGCTCTCTGTTTTTGAATAATAGGTTGCTCTAACACAGATGGAGGAGGGCACTCATTTCAGGGATTTCTTGTTTTCTGTGACGTTTTCCTCATGGGGTCAGTTGTTCTGTTTGGTTCTTTTTCATGCTGTTGATTTTCCTCAAGTGACTAGTGATCCTTCCAACACAAATGAAGGACTTGGCTGACTAACTGAAGCAACGAGGATGAATTTTCTCTGTAGTTGTGTAAGTCAACTTGCCAAGCAGTGTCCTGTTCCTGCATGAGTAAGCACCATTGGTTAATAAGTCTGCAACAAATCTGGAGATTGCTGAGCCTTCTAGGTTCTCTCAGCGTTTCTTCTGCTCAGGAGAGGAGATACTGGTCCCAGTTCTTCCCAATCTCTTCTCCTAGAGTACGGATTTCTGTTTCATCTGGACTGAATTTTCCTCCCTCCCTCCCTCCCTCATCTCTGATATTTTCTCAGCCCCCGTCCTTGTGCCTTTATGGCACTAACTCTGCTCAGGTTCTTCTGAACTGACTCTCCCCAGATTTCAAACCTGAGTGTGCTTCACAGCTGCAGTTCAGATTCAGGATGATTATGTTCTTACATTTCTACTTTCCCATTCCTTCCCTCTTCTCTAGACTTGATCATCCACCTCCATCCCAGCATGTGAGGAATTAATCATGACTCAGGCCACTCATTCCTACTGAGCTTCAGTTTCTTCCTCCATTACAACTAGATAAAGATCTGTGCTCACTTCTTGCAGATTCCGTGGGAAGTATGTAAGTATATTCTTGGACTCTACAAGGGGAAAACTGACTGCTATCAATGTGTTGCAGAATAAGCAGTCTAGGCAAACCCCCCCCTTTTTTTGGTTAGTTTTTAGGAAGATTAAAAATGTCATAATAAATAATTATAACCCAAGTCTACCTTCTTTAACTTCCTCAAACACTAATTAGCATCAGTTTCCAAGTTCAGTGTGTAAATATTTCCATCACCCAGGAAAGATGTTAGCTAGACTGAATTCACTACAGAAATTTCAGAGTGTACATAGGCAAGACTGTATTAGCTCTACTTATGAAACTAGCAAACTCATAACTATTAGAAGACTATGAACATGTCTGTAGAAACTGTACACAAAAGGGAGTGCCTAACTTTAATATCTGCATTTGGACATGTTTCACCTTATATATAAAACTGATGACATGAATTGAGTGCAAACTATGAGCCAGATACGTGTTTAAGCACTTTACAGTTTATCCCTTTACCAA
The DNA here is from genome assembly GCF_045843805.1 of Urocitellus parryii. Lineage (NCBI taxonomy): Eukaryota > Metazoa > Chordata > Mammalia > Rodentia > Sciuridae > Urocitellus > Urocitellus parryii. The sequence goes on along the minus strand of NC_135537.1, from coordinate 88,268,603 downwards.
CTTTTCTTTTTTAACCACTTTCCGAAATCTTCATATTAAATCCCTGCGGTGGGTCCAGTATTATTTCCATTTTTATTATGAGGAAATTGAGGCATTGAGAAGCGAAGCAACTTGCATAAGGCTGCCTAAGCAGTAGGCATTAGGGGGAGACTCCAATCCATACAGCACTTTTTGACCACTTGCGCTCTGCTTCTCATTATACACATGGAAGACATATGTCATGCTAGAAAAACTTTATATGCTTAGCTCAAAACCTGCATCACATTTATGTTTAAAATGTACTAAAGGGTTAAAACACAGTGCTTTAAAACTAACTTGGGGGAAGGATTCGATTTGTGGTAGTTTATTGAGATATAGTTATTCATAGCCTGTGTTTATCATTCCTCCAAAAACCTTACTCATAAAAAAAAACAACCAGCCTTACTTCATCTCTTAATTTAATACAAAAGCTAATGCACCATTCCTCTTTTTGTTCATATAACAGAGTCCAAATTTCTTTTCAAAATAATAGTTAATGTTTACTGAGCCCTGAAATTAGTCAGGCACTTTACTAGGCATTTTAAAAATATTATTTCATTTAAATGCAGCAAACTTCATGAAGTAGACCTGACATCACCATTTTATTGGTAAGTACATCTATTTGACTTGCCAGGTTCCTGAGATGGTTGACAGTGGTGTCAGACTTTGAAAGCTTCAGCCTTTCTCTGGAATCCTGTAGTAGACAGAATTTTCCATGGCCCCTTTGGCCTGGTATTAATCCCATCATTATTATATATTACATGGCAATAGAAATTTTGCAGATATAATTAAGATTTTAATCAGTTTACCTTAAGCAGGAGATGATCTGAGTGGGACAAATCTCATCACACAAGCCCTCCTAAAGGCAGAGAGAATACTCTTGCTGTTGGTAAAAGTCACAGAGATTCAGATTCGAGAAGGACTTGTGCACTGTTGCAGTGTAAAATGGAGAGAGCCACAAGCAAAGGAATGTGGATGGCTTGGAGGAGCTGATGGTGACATACAGCTGAGAGACAGCAACAGGAACCTGGGACCTGTGGCCCAAGGAGACAGATCCCACCCACAACCACAGGTGAAGCTGAACTTGGAAGGAAACTCTTCCCCAGTACTTCCAGCTGACATTTTAATTTGGTCTTCTGAGATCTGAGCAGAAGAACCCATTTGAGCCATGCTGGACTTCCCACCTACAGGAGGTGAGCTGGAAAATTAGTATTCTTTTAACACACTAAGTTTGAGGTGATTTGTGAGGCAGCACAGAAGTGATACGGAGCCCATACTAGAAACACTGATAGTCACATGACCTCTCCTTCTGAAAGGTCCCACCTTGGCTTCCTGCCTCTCTACGTGGCTCCTCCCAGCTCTCTGTGCTTCTGACTTTGGGTCCTTTTCTAGTGGTAGGGTGTATCTGCTTCCTTCTTAGTTCAGGGTTAATATGAACACTGCTCCCTCTGCCTGGAGTTCTTCTCCCTACCCCATTCCTTCCTCCATCTCCTATTCACCCTTCAAATTGAAGTTTAAACAGTACTTTTCAAAGAAAGATTTTTCTAAAGCCTCAGATTAGACCAGTTTCCCTCACAGGACCCTCTATCTGCCATTTTTAGCTCTTACCCCATTTGTAAATATCTTTTGATAAGTGTTGTACTTCATCTCCATTTTGTTCTCAGTCTTGGCATCTTATTCACCTGCATCAAAATAATTTTCTCAAATTTATTTTAAAATTCAGTCAGTGTTTTCCTCTGTATCATAGGTCTTTTCTGCTTGGACTCTAAGTTTGTTGAGGACAGGTACCAAGTCCAGGAGTCTCCACTCATCCTTAGAGCTTAACTCAGTGCCAACCCCATCTGGCATTCAATAACCATTTTAATCAATAAATGAGGAAACAGAGACTATATAATATCTATTTGCTGATCTTAGTCTGTCTATCTGCCTCTCTGTCACACACTAGTGCACTATTTCCTATTGTAAAAATGGGATCTGCCTATCAGTTTATCTGTGCATCCACTATTTGTATAAAATTTATTTTTTTCTGCCAATTTAGAAAAATTTCCATAATGATGGCTATAAATAGTTAAAAAAAAACACATGACAACTTGCTGAATTACTGCATGAGATATCGGAATAATGCTTGCTTTTTTTTTTTTTTTTTTTTTTTGAGATGGGGTCTTGTGATATTTCCCAGGTAGGCTTTGAACTCCTGAACTCAAGGGATCTGCCTTGGCCTTTAGAGTTCCTAGGACTACGGGCACATGACACTGTCAGTTCATGCTCACTTTATTTCAACCACTCAGCTGTTTAGAAAACCAATAGGTTAGCTTTGAAAACATTGAGAAAACAAGTTTAAATTGTTACCCTAGGGGAAATTGTAAAGAGGATGAAATGTGTAATAGGCTGAAAACTAGGGATACTGCTCTGGTTTGTCTTCCAGAAGTTCACGTGTTGGAAGTTTGGTCCCCAAAGTGGCATTTAAGAGGTTGTAAAACCCTTAAGAATTGGGAGCCTAGTGAAAAGTGGTTAGGTTGTTGGGGACATTGCTTTTTGAAGGGATTAACATTGGTTTTCCCAGATGGAATTTTCCCAAGAGAAGTTGTTATGAAAAAGCAAGCCTAGCCCCTAAATCCCTTCCTCTGGCACATGTTCATCTCTGAATGCTATCTGCCGTGTTGTGATGTGGCCAAGTAGGCCTTCAACAGGGGATGAATCAATGGGGCCACCTGATCTTGGACTTTCAGTTTCTAAAATGTGAACTAAATAAACCTTCTTTCTTTATAAAGTACTCAGCTTTAGATATTTTGTTATGGCAACATAAATCAGACTAATACAGAAGCTGAGCTTGAACTTTAGCTGAGCTGAAACTATTATTGATTCCTCAGAGTCTATTTGTCAAATTAGAATTTGAGACTAGATGTATAGGAGGTTCATTATTTAATCTAATTTCCCCCAAATTATGTACCTATTACTATTTAATTCTGCAATACTCTTCAAATTATTATTTCAAGGAAGTAATTTATATATACCAAATATACATATATATATAAATATATATATGATTTATATATGGTTTAAAATGTGTTGACTTACAATTTTTGTGGACACACCTCACCTAATTGTAAGGTAGTAAGGAGCAATGGTGACATGAAGGTACATTTTTTGCTACCAAGGATTGAACCCAGGGGCCCTCAACCAGTGAGCCACATCCCCAGCCCTCTTATAAAAAAATATTTCCTTTAGAGGCAGTGTCTCTATGAGTTGCTAACAGCCACGCTAAGTTGCTGAGGTTGGCTGTGAACTCATGATTCACCTGCCTTAGCCTCCCAAGCTGCTAGGATTACAAGTATGTGCTAACATGCCCAGCTGAAGGTAAATTTTTATTAAGCAGTGCTGCTTTTCTGTAACTTTTACTACTAAACTATAGATATGACTCAGTACAAACACTGTCTGAAATAATATTAGTGGTATTACTAGAATATTTTTAAATAGTAATTATACTGAAATAAAATAGGACAATACAATGAAAGAATAAAAAACAAATGTTTTCATAAAAAATATAATACTTGTTTACATAAATGTTCATTATAGAGAATTTCATTGCTTCAATTTTATCAAACTAGTCCATTTCTTTCATCAGTCTCAAATTACTTCAACCTCTGCTACTTTCAACCAAATTATTCCTCAACATTTTCCAGAAACAAATGTTTCTTTTACTCAACTTTATCTAGTAATCCTGACATGGTTGAAGAATCTATTTGTTTAGTCCTGTATTCAATAGACATTTATTGAGGCTCTACTTTCTTGCACAAAAAGATAAGAGCACATCCAAAGGAACTGGTTACTGGGCTAGAGTTATGGTTCAGAGGTAGAGTGCTCACCTACCATGCATGAGGCACTGGATTTTATCCTTATAAAAATAAAATAAAGATATTGTTATAACTAACAATTTTTTTTCACAAAAAAGGAACTGTTTACTTAGTCATATATTGGCCTTTTCTATGAAAGGCACTCAAAATTACAGCTGCCTCCCAAGCTGATGTCTGATAACCATCAGGAAATGTGTAGATTTACAGCTATTTTTGTATTAGTCCAACTTATGAAGTTTGGTGAGCAGAATGGGTAGGTCAATGATCAGGTGTTAGTCATGATATAGTAGAATGAAGTCCACTTTCTCAGTTTAGGAGTGTTGAGTAGGCTATTTGTGGTTTCAAAAGAAAAAAAACAAAATAAATTTCATAACTTACCTCGAGTTGGTTTAAGCAAGTGGGGAGGTTTTTTTGTTTTGTTTTGTTTTGTTTTGTTTTGTTTTTTAAAAGAACTGATGAAGTGGTAGTTCACAGAAATCATGAACAGAAATGCATTCAGAACTTGGGAAGATTCTGGAACTGAGGCCTGGAAAGACCATCAGAGCTTCCTTCTCTTGCCCCTGCTTCTTTCTGAGTTTCTGTTTCACTACTGGCCTTCTCTACTTTACAATCCGCATGTTAGAGAATGGCCTTGTACCCTCCCAAGGGCCATGGTATAGTCCAGTCACATGCAAGGAACTTCAATGGTTTTATCCTGCTTTCACTTCCACCTTTTTCTGGGAAGAAAATTTAGCTCAGTTTGTGTCTACTTTGGCTTCCACCTTCTGCCTAACTGATTGAGGTCCATGAATAAGCCATGCAGCACAACATGAATGAGACTAGATGTGTCTCATCTAATTTAATTTAATCTAATTTCCCCCAATTATGCACCTATTCCTATTTAAATCTGCAATACAATTTTCAAGGTATTTTGTAAAAAAAAATGTGGGTACATCTAGACAGACATAAAATAGCTGTTAAGGAGAGGGACCCCAAGGACTCTGAAGAGGAAACACACAAATTTCATGGAGTGGAGTAGTTGGGGAGTAGCTTCTGTTAGCAAAAATGTGCATGTTGCCCATAACTTGTGGTAGAGTAGGTGGGAAGGGTGAGGACTGAAAAGATGAAGAGAAGGGGTGTGCAGAGCCCTGGTGCAGTGGGAAGTTTTGGCTAATGGAAAGGAATAAATCTGGGGTAGAGAATAAGGGGAAAAAAGGAGACCTGCATGATCTCTTTAGTGTTTCTCCTGAATACTTCTGCCACTGGATAATGGTAGCATTACTTTGAACATTTTCATTCTAAACAGTCATTTGAAAGAATGTTTCAGGACAAGTTGTGTGTGTCTATAGGACAATTTGCTTGGGGCCATTCTCGATTCAGCAGTTGTTATTTTTCTTTTTGTTCCTGTAACCTCTATATATTTTGGAAGAAAGATTTCTTTAAGTGAAACGTACACTCACACACACGTTCATACACATTCACTATTATACTTATAATCACTTATTTGAAACCTGTTAAATTTATTTGCATTTTTTCCTTATCTTGAAGCCAGACCCCTTTCTTTGAGAGTATGGAATTCTTTGGAAAGTGTGAAATTTGTGGTTAGCCTGTGAGAATTATCTCCAGTTTGCCTGGGAGAAAAATAGAATTTTTAAAAGTTTAGAATGTTTCACATCTTTGTTACAAATCAGTAGAGGAACTGGAATTCAAGTGCATAATACAAGAGGAAATAATGTGAAATGGCTTAATTCTGATGTATGAACTGGAATAGTCTTTGGGGTTTATGTTCTACGAGAAAGTAAGCCCCTATCAATGTTCACTGTGGCTTACTGAACTGAAAAATTATGGTTAACATTTGTTCTCTGTAGAGCAAATGTATTAAAGAAGTATAAATGTGTTGGCTTGAAACATCCTCAGTCCAGCAATCTTCTCCACACTAAACTTATTATATTTATTTGACATATAATATCCATCTTAATATCACTCAAATTTTTTTTTTATTTTTAAATAGTGGTAATTCTGTAATAAAAGTAATCTGTGTATAGTATCAAAATTTTTGAGAGTTTAGAAAAATAAAGGCAAAGAGGGGGGAAATCCCATGGATTTTATATCTGAGTTCAACCCAGCAAGCTTGTCACATCTGAATTTTCATAAAGGCAGCGGCAAAAGCCAAAGAGAGTTGTGATTTGCATCATCTATGAATCACTTATTGTAAGAAATACTCCTTCAAGGAATTGCAAATTGCAGACTATGATTAGACTGCGTTCTGTTTTCATTTTCCATCTGACAACATGTTGTGGCTGCTCTTGTTTCAGTGGCTGTTATTTTCTGTGTTGTTCTTGTCCCTTTATTGATTTTAAAGGAATAGTCCTTTTGACAGCCAAACAAATGCAAAGAAACTCGGTGGAGTGCATTACCACAGTACAGTGGGATGTCAGGACAATCTGACTGCAAGAAACACATGTGCCTCACTGGTGGCCACAATCGGATCTGGAGCCGGCTGAGCTGGCATGTGGAGCTCTGAAAGCTGGTTGAAAAGGAAAGCCTGCACGAGGGCCCCTTTCAAGGCACGTTCCTCCATAAATATCAGCTCTATGATGAGTTTTCACGGAAAGCCTGTATGTAAATTTCTTTAATTCACTTCTATAATAATTTAGGAGTAAAGCTGAGATAAATCAAGGTCATTATTATTTTATAGCAATTAGTACATATTTTAAAAATTTGACTTTATGTTGGTTTGATGATAAAACCCAAACTCAGTAATTAACACACAACATTAATAAATCCCACAAGTTAACTTCCCTTCAAATTCAAAGATACCAAGAAGACAGTGAACTTTGGATTTTGGCATGTCTATACCCCCAAAGTAGCTGAACTACAGATTTTTAAATTGTCTTTTGGAAATAATTGACTGTAAGCTAGAGATTTTGTTGGCTAAATTTTGTCCCAAAGCCATTTTTTTTAACTACTAAGTTTTTAACTACTGAAAACAAAGAGTCATAAGGAAAGTGCTGATGACAGTATAATTTTCAAGAGTGGTGTTTGGGGTGCTTTGTAAACTATAGCATTGAACTGGGAATTAAGAACCCAAATTCTCTCATGGGTCTTGCCACCAACTCCCTTTGTAACCTTAGGTGAGTCACCACTTTCCTGGGGCTTGACTCTCCATGGGTGTGGGGAGAGAGAGAGAGAGAGAGAGAGAGAGAGAGAGAGAGAGAGAGAGAGAGAGAGAGATTTTAAAATAAAATAGAAGGTGCTAGGAGGATGCAGAACATCACAGCCTTTCCACGACACCCTGCTTTTACTTTTCATGAAGATTATTAACATTTGGCAAAGAGTCATTATTTGACAATTTATTATTCTGTTTAAATCCAGGTAGGTTAAAAGTTTAAACTTTTTATACCCAAAGTCAGGTCTCTTGTGCTTTATAGAAACCCCAGATACCACATGGTAAAAAAAAAGAAAAATCATGAATTTCATTTGAAAAGCCTCTTTTCTGGCACATGGGCTCTGCATTATAATAAAATATTCCATTGAAACGTCTGCTCTGGCACGGAGAATGGAGAAAAATCTTATGTTTGTATACTCTGTGAAGTTGAACAACAATTTCCAACATATGTTAGGAGAGGCTGCCCTCTTTGGAGATGAGAAAATGGATAGCTCCGGAGGGAAAAGAAAACTGAGCGCTGAAAAGTTTTTGTTAATCTTTTACTGGTGAAACGGGCTGGGAACAGAGCAGCCTGTTGGCTGTAGAGAAGCCTGGAGCCAAAAGACCCAGCCCACAGGAAATGAAGGCTGTCCTCCTCAGCGAGGCTACTTAAGCAGAGAGAAAACATTTACAGTACTTGTAATTACGATGGTTTTCGGCACCTAAATTGTCATAAATCACATTTATAAAAGCCATCTTCGCACCAGTCAAATTTTGAAAGCTGCAAAATATATTCAGCTGGTGGGTAGTTTGCAACGGTGGTACATATGTTTGGAATAAATACAGGTTATAATTATGGTTTTTAATACTGGGAGGTTTCTTATGAGGATTTATACTCACATACTGATGATAATGGAGTACATCGTGAACATAATAAAGTGGTGATAGGTGGTATTTGTTCCAGCATTTCTACAAAATACTACTTCCAACTCTAAGGGGTATGTTCCTATGTAAATCCCCATACATCAAGATAAAAATATACTTCTCAGTGTATTTCCTGGAGCAAACTACCTAGAGAGAAAATACCTGCATTTTCACAACCAATTCATGGATCTTAAAACATAATTATGTCTTATTGCATTGTTGATCCCAGAGCAGTATTTGATTTAAAAAGGAGTGCCAATAGAATTGGTAGAAAGTAAAAGAGCTCTATTTTATAGCCAAGAGCATGGAGAAGTGAAATCTAGTTTTAATAAAAGACTAGTATCATAATAAGCAGATGAGTGTAACCGGTAATTAGAGTTTTTAATTACATACGTATTACCTAACACCAAAGCCAATCTTACCGAGTAGAAAAAGAAGGGGGAGAGATGGTAGTGAATTATATAGCTTGGCAGGGTCAAGGAGAAATCTGAATTAACTCTTTTTACACAGTTTTGATACACAGAACAACTATTTTGGGTTGTGAGGACCTGGTCTAAGAGATCTGTCTCTATAATAACCTTTGATTCAATCACTCAACAAATATTTGCTAAGCTCCTCTTCTATGCCAGGCTCTAGCCTAGACCCTGGGGGCAGAAATTTGAGCAAGTCAGAGTCCAGACCCTAAAGGAGTTCCTGCCTTTGAGAGACATAGAGCCATAAACAAATAATTACAACACAACATATTATATGCGCTAATAGAGGTATGAATAGTAATTTTTGTCTTGACATGTATTTCCATTGTAAACACTGCAGTAGATGAAAGGCATTATGGGTTTCTTGTTGCTGGGCACTGGTCAGAGAACACAGCAGTCTAGGCAAGGAACTTGTTTAAAACTGAGCTTGTTCAGCAGATTCAGATGATATCCTATAGCACTCGGTCTTGCTTCATTTCCATAAACATTTCAGAAATGTGGATTTCTGCTTTTTGCAAATGTACATATTCCACAAGAACCCTTTCCTATTTTGAAAGTTTGTGTCTTAGACCAGAAAATATGATTAGACTGCTGAGTTAACAGCCTATCCTGGGAATGCAGGGCCTCACCACAGGTAAAAAGGCAGTTGTAAGGGATAATGTCAGGGTTTTGCTCTCTGAGTACATATCTGTTGCTACCCCTACATTGCCACCGCATCAGAAAATTCTATTGTAGAGGTTTCATTTCATTAGCTTCGGTGTTCAATTTCTGCTTAGAACGATTGATTAACTTCAGATCCTTTCTTTACAGCAGATTCTGGCTGGGAATGGGACTGAGAAGTCTATAAAAAGGATGAAGGGGGGATGCTCAAGGCAGAACCTGTGAAGGCACATCACACTGGAGACAAAGCCCCATCTTCAGGGTTGGCTTGTGGGTGGGCACACACTCTTCCCAGGGTCAAGGCCCAACACACTGTGATGTTGATGGCAGTACCTTCTCTCAGGGCAAGGGAACATCATTTCCTTGTTATACAGAGTGATGAAGGGATACTATGGAGTAGCATGTCACTTCCACATTCGTGAAAAACTACTTGAGAGTCAGTATGGGCCAAGCAGTGTGCTAGAAGCTGGAAATAAAAGTAGTGACCAAAGCAGTGTAAGCTCTCATGAAGCGTATAACGTAGTAGAAAGAAAGTGACACATGCTCTAAAGGAAGGGAACATAATTCCATGATGTAGCAGCCAGGAAAATGCATCCTGCAGAACTCATGATCTAGGAAGCATTATCTACTGATGGCATCCACGTTGCTCTCCTATGGCTCTACCCCCACATTAGCACCAACACTTCCCAAGGAGGGCTCCCAGCCAATGAAAGAACACAGTGCCATATTAAGGCAAGCCTATTCCTTTGACAGATACAACTTCTTTAACAGGCTACTTTTTAAACCTTGAGGATCTGAATTAGCTTGGCTGAGCTGTCTTGGAACTTTTCTGACTGAGGCTCTTTTTACCCCAACCATCCTTTCTTCCCTGTCTTCTTCATAGGAGCCTGAGCTCTCACTGGATCCTCTAGCTCCCTCCCCTTTAACCCTCACACGCTGGCATGTTTAACATGATTCATTCTTTGTGTCTGCTTCTCAGAGCACATGAGATAATAGGTGGTAAGATGAGGAATAAGGATGCTCAGTCACTGCCTGACAGGTCGAAGAACACCAACCCCAACAGTAGATGGACACAGATAATTGGTGGCAGACCAATTGCTGAGGATTTCACTGGTGGATACCTAAGAAAATGACCTGGTGAATGGGGGAACTGTTGAAGTCACAATGCTTCAGTCATCTGATGAAATGTGAGAGAACTGTGGTGGTGTAGCCTGTATCCCAGCTACTCAACTGCAATCCTGGCTACTCAAGAGACTGAGGCAAGGATCACAGTTTGAAGCCAGATGGGGCAACGGGGCAAGACTCTGTCTCAAAACATTGTTTTTAAAAGGGGGTGGTCTGGAGATGTAGCTCAATGGTAGAGAACTTGCCTAGCATTTGGTAGGATTCAATACCCAGGACTGGAGAGAGAGAGAGAGGGAGAGAGAGAGAGAGGGAGAGAGCGAGAGAGCGCATGAGTGCAATCCTACGTGGGTAGTGGAGTTGACCTGTTACTGTCAAGTTGTTCTGACACTCTGAGAAAGAATAACAAGAGACTGAGGGCCTTTAACAAGATTAAAGGCTAAGTATGAGAGCCAGAGGGCCTCTTTTAGTAGCATACAGAGAAAGAAGCTCTTATCTCCTTCAATGGAATAGCTGTTACAGCTGAGTGGCAGATATGGGATCTGATAGTCAGAGCTGCAGAGCTCCTAGATGTTTGCTATCTGATTGCGCAGCCAAGGCAGTTCTGTTATGTTAAACTCAAGGCCCTGATGAGGCAAACTTGAGCCCTAAAACATTGGTGGGGACATTAGGCAGGGTCATTTGGATGAATGTCTCTCAGAATGCCGAACCTGCCAAGCCCCCTGTCCTCTCAAGCAGTAGTGCGCTCGCCTGGCATGCGTGCAGCCCAGGTTCGATCCTCAGCACCACATACAAATAAAGATGTTGTGTCCGCTGAAAACTAAAAAATAAATATTAAAAGTTTTTTTTTTTTTTTAAAGAAAGAAATTGCAGAGGTGCTGTGCACTTCCCTAGTAAGAACTGGTGCTTCTTCCAAGCTGGAAGATACAGCAAGACTTCTGAAAGGGAATGGGTCTCGGCCTCAGATGTTGCCTCCACCTTGTCTTCTGCTTGCTGGGACAATAATGAGAGTTAAAGTCCAGCATAACTAACCAGAGATAAGCTGCACCTGATGAGGAAGAAAGAAGATTTTATACTGGAGACTTGATATGAACAAGCTACCATATACCAGCACTGGCTAGGGAAGTACTGCTGAGGTTGCATTATGAACATATTTGATTAAGGGGCCAGAATATGACTTCAGGACACAGGATTTAATATGCTGGCAAGAACTCCAGGAATAGGGTGTATGTGTTGCTAAATGTAGCTTTTTGAAAGTGTAGAAAAAATGATGGCGAATGCTGAATGGGATGGAAATGCCTAAGTTGTCCCAGTAGATGATGAAGGAATAAAGAGTCTGGGAGAAGTAGTCATGTTAGAATGGATACCTTAGGTCAAACTTACCATAGGAATATATGCAGTGAGAAGGTCCAGAGGGCATACATCTTGCCAAGGACAGTAGAAAAGAGCTGGCGGGGGTACCAGTATCACTAAATATTCAGTGGTGACAGGCTCCTGGGATTTTGGAACAAGTCATGACATCTGCAGCAGAGAATTATATATCTTTTGATAAAACATTCCCTGGCATGTTATTGTGCTCTGGTAAGATGAAACACTTAACCATAAAAACCAATTAACTCAGCCTCTATAGCTGCCTTTATATTGGCTATTATGTCAGATCCACCAAGTCAAGAAGTCAGAATGGCCCAGCTACAGCAATAGTATACTTGAAGGTAGAAGTGGTACAGCCTAGATAAGCTCCATAGGAGATAAGCTCTATGGCCCAGACCCTCACCATCCACCACAGTCATGGTAGCACCTCTTTCTTGCCTGTTCATACCATGTTAGTGTGGAGGAGAAGGAGAAGGAGAAATCTTGAGTTGGGCTCATAGATGAGCTGATTCACTATGTAGTTGCAAGCCCAAATTGAGTGGTTGTTTCATTACAGCCATGTTAAGTTCTCTTGGAAGATAAAGAGGAGCTGAGCGTGGCGGAACATGCCTGTAATCTCAGCTACTTAGGAGGCTAAGGCAGGAGTATCCCAAGTTTGGGGCCAGCCTTGGCAACTTAGTGAGAACATCTCAAAATAAAAAATTAAAAGGGCTGGGGATGTAGTTCAGTGGGCTTAATCCCTGGTACCGGGGTAAAAAAAAAGAAGAGGGAGAATCAGAGTAGGTGGAGCTGCAATCCGTGCACCTGTTCACTGGCACATTGAATGCTTATTGAATTGGGTGAACCAATCAATGAACACATACCACAGGAGACGTTGAGCTCCAGAGATCCCTTATGATAATGGTTGCAATTGGCAAAAAAAAGGGATCACACTGTTGTAGAAGTAGAAACTCTGCAACTTTTGGTCTCTAGTAGTTGAAGGTCTTGAATAATATGGAAAGGAAAAATTGGCCCAATCTCTAATATGTAATTCCAGAAGGAGAGGACTCCATCTGGATCATCAGGATGTTTCTTTCAACATGAAGTGCTTTCTGTTAAAATGAAGTATTCAGCTAGGCTTTCTCTGCTTCAATGTATAAAATAAACCAAGTTCGGGCAACAGAAAGTTTACCTTAAAAGGCAGAATATGGAGTGCATTTTGTGGGGATCTACTTTTCCACAACTCAGAGCAGGTATTCAAGGTAACCCCTGAAAGGGGATGTGAGACATTTGCTGGGATTCTGAAAAGTCTATGTGCCTCAGAAATACTTTGCAGTGAGTACAGATGTGCAGTCAATGGCATGTTTATCTCAATAACACTCTAAAGGATTTTACTTGTTGGTAAATAAGCAGGATTTTAAACCAGTTTGCATTCAACATTAGTCAAATTCTATTCTCCTCCTTTAAAATAAATGCTGCCGTAAGGAGAACATTAACACATGTGGTGCTGTTTGATTCATTTGAAAGACTACCCAGGTGGTCAAGGGAGAGTAGTCTGTCTTTAAGTATACCAAATTAAAAAAAAATAGATTCAGACTTACACATGGTACATTATAAACTACCCTGTTGCAATCTTTTTTTTTTTATGTACTTCATCCACATATTAGAATAAGCAATATGTGGTTTTGCTATAGAGTAGAGAAAAGTAGCTTATAAAATGCATTTTGTTTTATAAATTTCTGTTTGGATTATTGATGTAGTTTTTTTTTTTTTTAAATAAAATCACTCGTTAGACTATTCCTGGGCTTTGAGCAAAAATATTTCATAGGAAGCCAAGAAATATAATTTTAGTTGCAGTATAATTTTCCAGCTGTTGCAAGTAGGCATATTTTGGCATGTTTCAGAACTAGTGAAATGTAAGGAAATATTAACTAGCTGATGATTTGATCAGTTTTTATTTTTAACGGCTGAGAGACAAGATTTAAAAGCTACTGATTCTTATCTTATTTCACAGTACCTTTGCCACAAATAAAGCCAATAACTTGGTGTCATAAAATCCTAATGACTCTCTAAGAGCCTTGGGGCATGTGCACATGGAAATGACTCCCAGGGACCTGGATGCATCTCCTTGTTTTTCACTTTGCTTGTGAGATCAAGAAAAGATGAAATGTAAGGGTTGACTTTCATTCTGCATTTCAAGGAAAAACTCTGATCAAATGGGCAACAGCTGAGTAGCAACCAAACTCACCTGCAAATCCAAAGTGATTATTTTTGCAGAAAACAGTCCAAATAAGTTCCACCTGAAAATGGTCTTATCTAGTCACAGTCCCAAATGACTTTGTCCTTTTCACAGTGGCTGAATAGCACACCTCTGGTGGAGAGTAGAATAAGCTCATTTGGCAATTTGTTGAAACTTCTGGTCCTTTTCTCAGAACAATGTTTTAAATTCTCATTTAAGCATGTTTTAAAAGAATAAAATAAAATACATAGTACTGCAAAGGCAATCAATTACTGAAATATAACTATCAAAATATTAAAAACAACTTCGTGAGATTTTAATAAATGTACTTTATTAATGCATTAAATAATAAGATCTAGCCACAGGGCTAGTAACTGCCATAATTTCAAAATAGAGATGAATATAAACAATATTTTGAAATATTTGTAATTACTATGCTGTGTTATAAAAATATCTATGATTTCTCTTAGTGTCAACATCACAGGTAGTGTATATGCTAATATTGCTTACATGTATTGGATTATTTAAGAAGTCTGACTTATCAGTTAGAGATTAGTGAAAATAATTATGTAATAGCCTTTCTGTGGAAATCTCAGTGGGAGTCAGTAGAGTATAAATGATAAACAGATCATGTGTTTATCATGTTCTAACTAAACTGAGTTGAAGTTCTTTCAGGACTAGTATTTTTTTTCTTTATTATTTTGTTTGTTTATTTTTATGTGGTGATGAGGATTGAACCCAGTACCTCAAATGTGCGAGGCAAGTGCTCTGCCACTGAGCTACAACCCCAGCCCCAGATCTAGTGTTTTTTATTTCCCTCTTCTCTAGTTCTAGTTCCTATGTTATTTAATTAGAAGTGTTGTTTGACATTTACTGTTCCCCCAAATGATAAATTTCATTTACGTCTCACAAAAAAAGCTCTTTCTTATCATTCTTCTTTACTAACTAGTTCCCCATTTCTGGAGTAAGTGGGCAGCTCTGCCCTTGTAAGGCCTCAAGTCAAAAATGGGAGCCAAGAGCTGCTGTCTGCTCCTCTGTAGTTTCCAACCTCAGCCTTGCTTGAGAGACTGTGCTCCTTCTAATAAGAGGTCATTCAGTCTCCCTGGGCTCATTGAGAGCCCCTTTTGATCAGAGGTTGTTGGTTCTAAACAGCGCCAAATTATGTGCGGTGGTTTTGCTTACTACGTACCACTGTCCACCAGGGATGGAACTGAGACCACTAAAATAATTCTATGTAGTAGCCTGGGTTTAACTCATGTTTAAGAGAAATATTTGGATGATTGGAGTATTTTCACTTCAGGATACAACTCTTAGCAATTGCCAGATGAAATAGTTTATGTAACTTAGAGGAATCCTAAACATGATAAATGTGTCATACTCGCGTCTTGTTGTCAAGCATAGAATTTGTCCAATATAAGAACAGACAGGTTTAATAAACCACTTAAGTGTTATAAGGTATGCTTCATACTACAATGAATTATGTTCCTATTTGTGGTTCAGTGTATATGTTCTATCATTTTGAATATTGAATTAAGAAAACCTTGTATAAATAATGTGAAAGCCCTGATTTAAAGCAACAAATGCTAATAAAATCAAATTGCAGGCTGACAAACCTCCTGTAAGTCATAGATTACTTAGGGAAGGTATAAAAGGGAAGATCTTAAAGAAGGGTCCTGGATTTTCTTTAATAAATCTCTTTGAAATAATATGGAGCACCCTAAGTTTTCAAAGATAAATCCATTAAATTTGAGAATTTCAAGCATCAAAATTATATTGGTTTATAGCATCTGTTTTAATAACTAAGTTTTACTAAAAATACATACTTCTAGAAGATTGCTCTTGTAATTGTGTTTTCATATGCCAGCTCTAGTGGTATTTCTCAGGCTTTTAGTGAGTTACATTTCAGTTAGAAGTTCCTGTAAGGAAAAATTATTTGTCAAAACAATTTTATTTCTTTTTCATATTGGAACAATAGCACAGTAATTTGTTACATTGTTTGGGAAACCGAAGACCAGCTTCTTTTAAAAATGACCTCAGCCTGGGCATGGCCAAAGAGGCCCATAATCTCAGTAACTCAAGAGGCTATGGCAGAGGATTGCAAGTTCAAGGCTAGCCTTAGCAACTTTGAGAGACCTTGTCTCAGAAAACAAAAAGGACTAGGGATATAAATTTATGGTAAAGCAATCCTGGGTTCAATCCCCAGTTATAAGAACAAACAAACAACAACAACAAAAAATCTCTTAGAGCTAAGTGTGGCATCACACACCTGTAATCCCAAATCTCAGCCACTCAGGAGGCTAAGGCAAGAGGATCTGAGTTCAAGGCCAGTCTTAAACAAACAAATCAACAAACCTTAGATAAATACTCTTTATTATACTATGTTTAACAGGAGTCAAGAAAACCCTTAATCAGAGCTAAGGGTTTGAAAACAAGCAATCAAAAAAAATTTCTTTGATCACAAGCAAGTTAGTATTTTAGAGAGACCTGAGATCATCTGATGAATTCAAGGCAACAGATTCAGTGATTTCCAATTTGCTGCACTTTTGTTCCTATCACAAGTGACCTGTGTCTAGCATGGGGATTAGGGCACAAAGTGTCAGATCCTTCTCTGCCTTCAAGAGAGAAAACTCCTTTTGCTCTCTGGAAGTGCCACCTCAGCACTGGCAGCTTCACTGTGTACCCTGATGTTATATAAAGCACCCCTACCTTTAAAATGTATGAACCAACCCAAATTTGCATTGAATTTTTCATCCTTTGATCCTTCAACACAATATCATTTCACCATGTCTAAGAGCTTCAAAGCTTTGGCTTGAGTAGTAGCCAAACTCCAAGCTGAATCAGATTCTGACTGCACTAAATCTTAAATCTTTTCCATCTTAGCCTCAAATCTATCAGTTTTATCTGAATTCATGAACAGCAACCATAATTAAACTACTTTAGTCATTTTGAGGATAGGGTCTGTAGTATGAGTACCAGTTTGAGCTAATGAGACTAATGTTTTCAAGAAACAGGCAGAACAAACACTCAATAGAAAGGAATGTTGCTCTATAAAGTAATTCCTTTGGGAAGTTATATACTTAGTCCAATAATGATGTTATTTCTCAAAACATTTTTGGAGCTTTTCCTTTGGCTTTCAAAGAGAGAGCACTGGTTGCAAAGGTAAACAAGTTTTATAGCTTTACAGCTGAGCAGGTATAAGTTTCGGCAGCAAATGAGCTGTGCAGTAAAGAAAAGAAAAGTAACTTTATTTTTCCTAACTGAACTTAATTTCAGTCTTATTCACTGCAGTTAATTTTTGTTAATTATTTATTCAGTCCATCCAAGACTTTTCTCTCACCCTTTCCTCACCGGGTTGCTTTTTAGTTTGGGAGGCTTAAATCATTCCATGGGAAGGGGACCTTGGTTCTCAGAAATTATTGTTTACTCATGGTGGCCCCTCTGTGTTTCCAAACAGGGATCCAGCCCTGGTGATATCCTTGAGCTGGCCTTGTCCTCCTCTGGATCGAGTGTCCAATCCACAGACCTTGCAAGACTGCTAAGCTGGGCTGCTTGAGGTCCCCAAAGCTCTCTTTTGTGCCCCATTTGGGGGGAGAACAGGTACATATAGGAAGTGTTCGAATGCTCCCTTGTTCTGCTCTGGAGTTCCAGGTTGGAGCATATTCTGCCCATTGTACTCCCGTGCTCACGGGGCCTCTTCTTTACTTCCCCTCCTGTTGTGACTGGTGGGCTGGGGCTAGGGCAGCAATAGGAGGCTCACTTCCCCCTCCATTTTCACCAGGGACACAAGGCACAAATCTTGCTTTGCTCCATTCCCATGCTACTCAAAACTTCTTTGGAGGTAGGACAAAATCCCACACAGATAATCATGCATCATTTTTGTAGAGTTGTTGCTTTTTTTTTAAAGAGAGAGTGAGAGAGGAGAGAGAGAGAGAGAGAGAGAGAGAGAGAGAGAGAGAGAGAGAGAGAATTTTTAATATTTATTTTTTTAGTTCTCGGCGGACACAACATCTTTGTTGGTATGTGGTGCTGAGGATCGAACCGGGCCGCATGCATGCCAGGCGAGCGCGCTAC
Organism: Urocitellus parryii; assembly: GCF_045843805.1. NCBI lineage: Eukaryota > Metazoa > Chordata > Mammalia > Rodentia > Sciuridae > Urocitellus > Urocitellus parryii. Next base: position 88,250,765 of record NC_135537.1, on the reverse strand, counting down.
CGCTTGAGCCACATCCCCAGCCCCGAGTTGTTGCTTTTAATATTAACTTCATGTGTGGGATCTTTTGGGGTCTTCACTCTTCTTTTGCCTCTCCAATGCCTTTCTATCAAACTTCTCTGCTATGAGTTTCAAGGGTCAAAATGAAAAGGTTAGGAGAGTGAACACTGAGCCAGGCTTGCTGGGTTTGAATTGTGACTCCATCAGACACTAGATTTAGACCCTGGGAATCTCTTTGTGACTCAGTTTCCTTATCTATAAAACAGGGATGATGGTTATAGTGTTTATTTATTGACTTTGTTATGGGGAATTAATGAGTTAATATGAGTTAATCAAAGCACTTAGAACAGGTGCCAGAACATAGTCATTAGTATGTATTGTAAGTTACACTGGATAAATAAAGAAATCTTTTAATTCAAAACATAAGTTTAGCCCTTTTCCTTTGGTGCCTGAAACTGTCTGAGTGTGATGAAGGACAGGTATAGGAGGAAAAATTTGGAGAGAGGTACTGTTGTGGTTAATTTTGTGGGTCAACTTGACAGCCATGGGATACCCAGATATTTCGTTAAACACTATTATTCTAGGTATGTCCAGGTGGGTGTTTATGGATGAGATTAACATTTGATCAGTACACCCAGGAAAACAAATTGTCCCCTCCAATGTGAATGGGCTTCATCTAATCCATTGAATAGAACAAAAAATCTGAGTAAGAGAGAATTAACTCTCCTTGTCTGACTGTTCACAAGCTAGGACATGAGTCTTTTGCCTTTGGACTCAGGATTGGACTACAGCTTGTGCCATCAGCTCTGCTCCTTCACAGGCTTTTGGACTCGCTCTGGAACTATACCATTGGCTCTTCTGGGTCTGACTGGCTTACTACAGAATGTGGGACTTTTTGGCCTCATAACTACACGAGACAGTTTCTTTATATATATAGTCATGTGTCACTTAATGATGGAGGTACTTTGAGAGATGTATTGTTAGGCAACTTCATCACTGTGTGAACTTCAAAGAGTGTACTTCAGCCTACATGGTATACCCTAGTATGCACCTAGACTATATGGCATAGCTTCTCCTAGACAATGAATCTGTACAGCATATTCCCATACTGAATTCTTTAGGCAACTGTGACACTATGGTAAGTATTTATGTATCTAAACATAGACAAGGTACAGAAAATTCAGTATAAAAGATAAAAAATCTAAAAGTTTCTCTAGGTGAGTCAGTGAGTGGTAAATAAATATGAAGGCCTAGGATATCACACTGCCATAGACTTTTAAAACACTGTACACTTAGGTTACACTAAATTTATTAAACATTTCTTTCCTCCTTTTTAAAATATACTTATTTTTTAGTTGTAGTTGGACACAATACCTTAATTTTATTTATTTATTTTTATGTGGTGCTGAGAATTGAACCCAGGGCCTCTTATGTGCTAGATGAGTGCTCTATCGCCGAGCCACAACCCCAGCCCAAAGATTACTTTCTTTAATAATAAATTAACCTTAGCTTAATTTAACTTTTTTACTTCACTAACTTTTACATTTTTTGAACTCTTTGACTTTTGTTATAATCAATTAAAACATGATTACATTATACAGCTTTACAAAAATAATTTATTTTTCTATAGAAAATTTACTATTATTATTATTTACTTTATTTTTTTTGTTAAAAATGAACACAAAGCACACACATTAGCCTAGGCCTACACATCACCCACCATCTTGCACTTCCTCATCTTGTCCCACTGGAAAGCCTTCAGGGGAGATTATAGGATGGAGCTGTCATCTCTTGTGATAACAATGCCTGCTAAATTCCTTGCTAAAGGACATGCCTCAGGCTCTTCTAAAGGAATTGTCACTCTTCACAGAAATGTGTCCATTATCTGCTTGTAAACAGATAATGCAGCATGAACATTCCTCATTATTAAGGAAAACTGGTGTTGGGCCCCATATTTTCAAAGTCTTCCTCTTTCTTCAGGTTTCCTTCCTCCTCTTCTCCCTTCTCTCTTCTTCTTTCTTCCAGTGCTAGGGATTGAGTTTGGGGCTTTGCACATGCTAGGCGAGCACTCTACTACTAAGCTACATTCCTAAATCCTCAAGTTTTCAAACTCTTAAGGAGCTCACTGAGGGCTCCAAATGCTTTTTCCAAATGCTTCACTATGAATTTTCCTGGGAGTTCTTTTTCTTCTGCTGTTTCCTTTTCTCTTGAATCATCTTCAGCTATGTGTTCACTAAGCAATAGAAATTTTTTAGTTCCACTATAATCTTATGGATCCACCATTGAATATACAATTCATCATTGACCAAAGCATTGCTATGTGGTGCATGATTGTAAATATATTCCTATTGGTTCTATTTCTTTGCAGAATCCAGGAAGATGCATAGAATACTTCAAAATATTGCCCAGCCACCATCATCTCAACCTTCTCTTTCTTTCTGTATCCATTTATTTTCTCCCCATTTTGCTTTATTAGCTCAGATTAGTTTAGTTAATGCAAGTGAAGAGTAGTAATGAATAAGGAAAACCGATTGGGTTGGACTAAGTTTGGAGTTTAAGTCACTAATGATACATGTATCAGGACATGGATTAATAAGATTGGAATTTAAGTCACACATGATACATGCATCAGGACATGGCTTGATAGGATTTTTATCCCTGAAAGCTGTGGCTGTCATGAGTTCAAAACAAAGGACACAATAGGCCATGCCTATTGAGAGCCACCCCCACTCTCAGGATGATTAGAATTGATTGTGTAGGCATTTATTAATTTCTGATTTTTCAACTACTTATTTTTACTAGATTTATTTTCAGCAGAAACTTCAGATAAATGATGTGATTTATTTAAAATATACATTTCTTATTGGCAATTTCAAAATTGCTCACATTAGAAGTTTCAGGTTCATGAGATCCTATTTGTCAAAAAAACAAATCTGCTACCCATGTATTTTATCTTGCTTTTGTGATTTATAATGAGGACTGAAATTCAGAATCTTCTGTGTCCTAATCCTCTTTCTAGCACTTTGTCTTCCTGCGGTCTTCAGCATTTCACTTAATATCTTGACTTAGATTTCCCATTGGTGAAATGAAATCATTAATAATATTTGCCTCCTACAGAATTGTTGTGAAGATTAGTCAGTTAATGTTTGTAGAAATTCTTTGACCATGGAAAGAGCCTTATCACTGTGGGATTTTATACGAGGTGCTGCCCACATTATCCTTTCATACAATGGCCACTCTTTAAAATGTCCTTCAAATGAGCTTTGCAGTGCAACAAATTTAGTATTTGTGCACTATAATTTTTGTTTTACTTGTTTAAGAGGTCAAAGAGCTTCTGTATATTGTCATAATCATTCATCATTTTTCCATGTTGCTGTCTAAACACATTTAAACTCACATGCGCATGTACACACTTTTACATCTATCTATATATTATCTTAGTGAATGACTTGATGATAGTATTTATAATGTACAATGTGGCTTTGTGTAGATTAGCAGTTTTAATTATTCATTTTCTATGTGCAATGCCAGATTTTTCAAGAATCTAACAAGGAATTGCTCATTTGATTCTCCCCTTTTTTAATAGAAGCAAGGACACATAGGGATAAAATAAAAAAAAACCCATAAGTTTAGGCCTTTGATTTAGAAAAAATCAAAGTGACTTTTTGGCTTGAGTGACTACTCTTCAATTCACCTTTGAGTCACTTAAAAGTAAGGACATAGAAGAAATTCTCAGACAAGTTTCATACTTGTATTATCACGTTCCATTGAAAGATACTGCTAGATATCAGTGGGAGCTGTATAAGTGCGTCAATTTTCTTATTCTACAGGGTTTCTTGAATATCCAGAGGGAGATAGAAATGACAAATAAGCTAAATATTTTCTCTGATTCCATTATTCTTTGCTTTTTTTAGTTTACCACATCAAAGCATGCCATGTAGTGTGTACCCATCCTCCGATCATATCAAATTAAATCAGGAAGGCAGCAGGGGCAAATCATATTTCCCAAGTGATAAGCATTGTTGTAATTTTCCAGTATTTATTGCAAGGAAAAATGTTAAATAATATTAGTGACTGATCATACTATCTTGAGTCTAGAAATAAGGAAATCTGGATAGAAAAATATACGTAGCACCACTTTACTGCTAAGGACATTTTTCAAGACAGGTAAAAGGGACTGAAAGATGTCCACTGGTACCATCCCTCTGGATGGATAAATGTGGAATAGGGAATAAAGGAAGAGGGGCTTGGAATTCAGGTGTGGGGCAGGAGAGGGATTAGTGGGGAGTGGCATTTCCTAGGTGGACAGTAAAGGAAGAATTACTTGTTTAAATGTGAGAGCAGGATTCCAACATTAATATTCTCAAGAGAGAACTGTATGAAATCCTTCCTCCCAAACTACAAGTTGAGATGCCCCAGAAGAACATGAAGAAGCAAAGTGACAATATCTGGATTCGTTGCTTTCTGGGAGGCCACTGATCATTTTCTAAATGCTCTGGCCATTTCTTCTCTGATTTTTCCATCATTCAGGGAAGAGTCTTGGGGTATGGAAAGCCATGAAAGCTAGTAGAGGTTTCCCTCCCAGCTGTACCATCCACTCCCCGCACAGGTTATTTTTTTTCCTTTCTCCCTACCCCCCCCATCCTTTAGCCATTAAAAAAATCAGTATTAGATTGGTCAGAGACATAAAAATATCCTGGAATCTGCCAAAATGCAGCTTACATGTAACCTAGACATCCCACTGTGAAAGGAAGTTTAGAGAGCATATTAGTTTCATTGTAGCTTTTAAACCTTATCTTTGGAAATTCTGATTTGTACACCGTTTGAAATAAAGACACTAAACTTAAAAACCTACCCACAAACTTTTAAAACTCAAAGTTTGATTTGGTTCAATTCTTCTACAATATAATAAATTTTGAGCTGAAAAACTTCTATGGAGGAAGATGTTTCTAGGTTGTGCAGAACTTTAATAGGAGGATATACTTACTGCATTGCTATACACAGACTCTCTTCAGATACACAAATGTATACAGAAGCCAGTAAGGGAAACATCAGAGAAACAGGGCTGCCCTTCTCTGCAACATGGTTTCCATCAACTGTGATTTCCTTCTTAGAGATTAGCCTACTCTTCTTACCTGAAGTTTTAAGAACATAAAATAAACAGAAGACCACATTCCCTGAAAAGAATTACCTGACACTGATTGTTGTTCCTTTTCTGAAATTAAGTCTGTTGGGGGGAAAAATGCTCTCCTTCAATCTCAATTCCAAAGAAAAGTCTCTGAGTTGGCCAGGAATTCTGTAAGCTCAGCGTCCTCTGGGCCAGACAGAAACATGAGGCCTCAGATGGTTGCTTGAGCTGGCTTGGGTCTGAACAGTCAAATAGGTCTCTCAGAAGGAGAATAATTAGGAGCAAGTACTTTGAGAGTGCACTCACATCTTTTATCACTTAGAGGTAACTAACTGCTCCTTTACAGAGCCTTTCTTTTCCTGAATATGTATCTGACATTCATTAGGACGTGAAAACTTAAAATGTGTTCCTGAATGAATAGTGCTTCAGAATTCAGAAAAAGAGACAGGCTTTCACAAAAATATGCTGATTGTTTAGTTGTAAAATAACGAGTCAAGGGAACAGGGACATACACTGTTCAGTCCAGCTCATAGCATGTGGCTGCCAGCTCACCAGAAGAGATCACATAGTTTGGCCTTGCAAAGGACCAGACCACAGCCAGGGATGGTAGGGGTAGTGAGCAGGGCAAGCGGCTGAAACACACCAGCTCGATCGCTGTGGAGCCCAGCAGTGAGATCTGGTGGGCTTTGCAGGATGCAGAGCATTCACTCCCCTCCTGCCAAAACCATTGGCTATCCCCCGGAACCCGCCTGCTTTGGACAGAGGCCCCTAACACCCCTCCTGTTGAGCTGCTCTGCTCTCCCTGGAATCTCTTGGCTTAGCACCTCTCTGCCCCTCCCAGCTGGACCACTCCTGGGACAGCATGTGCTCTGTGTGGAATAACAAGGTTAACAGGACAGGGCTGAAGAGCCCTGCGATGGGAGTGCCTGACTGCAAGCCACATGAGAGAAGGGAAGCTGGAGTCTTCATGGCCACCATGGGAGGAGAAGGACCCATTTCTTCTTAGGAGTTCTAGTCCTAACCTGGTTCTCTGAGATGCCTTGAACCTCCTTTCTTTCCTCCTAAAGGTAGAAATACAGAACAGCATCCCTTACATATGGAAAGAGAGGAGGAGGATAAAGTGCAGGTGTTGCCGTCTTCAGGATGTTTTATCTCTAAATCTATTCCCGGGCAAAAGTTTTTGAGAAAAGCTGAATCACTCAGCCCCAAGAAATCCTGGGGAAGTATAAAGAAATCTTGGAAATCCCCTGGGAAAAAAGTGCCAGGTAGAGTTTGATTTTGTCTTTGTTGTCAGGTTTTTGGCTCTGTCACCTCACCACATGAGAGGTTCCAGGCAGAGAGGAGCAGCAGGTGTAAATTGCTTGAAAATGCTTTGAGAAATACTGGGATACAAAGAGAAAATCCAATTTGCTTAACATGAGGTATACATGGTTCTTTGTGGCTGGGCCTCTCTTCCTCTACTGCTGCTTATCTCTATCAGTCCTCTTCTAGGGTTTTATGCTCTTGCAAAACAAAGCAGACCTTTGTCCTCACACCTATCACTGCGTTTCAGACTTAAAAAAAAAATATTTATTTATTTTTTTTAAGTTTTTGGCGGAGACAACATCTTTTTTTGTATGTGGTGCTGAGGATCGAACCTGGGCCACACGCATGCCAGGCGAGCGCGCTACCGCTTGAGCCACATCCCCAGCCCCCAGACTTTTTTTTTTGGTACAAAAATATTCTCTTGGTATCTAATCTCATCTCTGTAACATGTTACTTTTAAAAATTCTGCTCATCTATCACCTCTATAGGAAGATGTCTCTGTACTTTACAGTAAGAGTCAACAAACTTGTTCTGTAAATAGTCAGATAGTAAATATTTTAAGCTCTGAGGCTCACATAGTCTCTCTCACTACCCCTCAATGCTGTCATTCTAATGTGAATACGAAAATGAATGACCATGGCTGTGTTCCAATAAAACTTTATTTACAAACATAGGCAGCAGGTTGGATTTGGCTGTGGACTGTAGATGGCTGAACCTCTGTTTTAGAATCACACTTTATTCACTGTTTGCTGAAGCAGAAGTTAATTCTCTGTGAAAAATCCAAGGCTTTTCAAGTAAGAGCAATATGTGAATGTATTTAGTTAGACCTGGCACAAGGGCAAAGAGAAGGGCAAGTGTAACCAATGAAGCATAAGACACCGCTTAAAGTTATTATTTTAGACTCTTGTCATCCCAGTTAACTACACGAATTTTCTGTGAAAGATAATGTAAAATGAGCAACTCTTCTATAATGTTGGCTTAGGAATCAGCCCTTAGAAAATACCATCAGAAGCAAAGGTGTCTATTATCAGCTGGCCCACACACTACTAAAAAGGAGAACTCATGTCAAAAGTGCTGGGCCTTCATTAGCTGTTTAAAGTGGACTTCTACTCTTCTGAACCTCTGTCTGAAAAATAAGATGAACTATACAGGAGCAAGAGTTATGATGGGCCAGGTGAAGCTGACCACCTCAGGTGAGCCTCGCTGCAGGATTGGCTGATGGAGATGGTCAGTATTTCAGAGACCAGACAAGAGCTGAATCAGAAAGCTAGCAGAGAGACGGACACCTGTCCTGAAACTGGAGTGACCAGAAGGGCATGACCAGAAATTGTCCCTGGGGAGAATGACAGACTGACTCTGATGCAGTAGACACAGGTGGTGAAATTCATAGAGCCTTTGAGGTTAAAAATTGATAGGAACAAGCAAGTTTCAGAAGGGTTCCAACAGAGTGGATTGCACCTCATTTCATTGGAAAACTGAATCCTCTTGAAGATAAGATCTCTAGCTCCAAAAAAATGCCCCTTCCTGTCTTGAAGTCCCATTTCTCTGTATCCAGCCTTGTAGCGGTAAAAATTGTAATGGCTCCTGTCCATTAACGTACGGGCTCCCCATCCCTGCTTTCCAGGGTATGGAATTATTATAGGGACTTGACTTCCTGGCCTCCCTTGCTTGTAGGTAGAAGCATGAGACTGAGTTCAGGTTAGTGAGATGTGGGAGGAAATAATTTACATCACCTCAGGGACTCACACATAAAATGTCCCACTGGTTCCCTCACTCTCTCTACCCTGCTGGCTGGATTTGGGAGACTTCAGATACAAGGCTTTAAAGGCAGCAAATCTTCTATCAATTCAGAGGGACTCTGTAGAATATAAAATATCCCTTCTCCCTTCGAACACACAAAACTACCAGCATAAATTTCTATTGTGTTAAGCTATCTGGATTTCAGAGTTTGTCTTTTATGGGGGTTAACATTTACTTGTCCAGTACAAGCAGATAATGAGCATTGCTATAATACCGAAAGGGGTTCCACCAGATAGAGCAATCCTAGAGAAGAATGCAGGGTCCATTGAGCCAGAAAATGTGATACTGCAGTTTGCAAATAAGCATTATTATCATTCTCAAATGCTTAACAAATCATGCTTTTGTAAGGAAATTTTTATGTATGTCACCATGTATACTTTCAAATGAATCAACTGGAAAATTCCTTTTCTTTTAGAAGCTTTAGGAAACAAACACCCAGTGGAGTAAAAGGAAAAATAAATAAAATAATAAAATAATAAAATAAAATGAAAATCACCAAATATGAGCAATGTAGAAGCCTCTAGGCTACAAAGAATGCAAAAAGTGGAGTTAAGGCATTTCTAATGGAACATATCAGGACTAAGCCTACAGGACAGGACGATATGAGAACATAATTAGCTAGATCAGTTGTATAGTATAGAGAGGCCATTGTCGGCAGGTTGGTATGGAAAACTAAATTTTATTATGTACCCACAATTCATCAGAGAACCATTTCAAAAAGTGACTTAAATTAAATTTTTAAATTTTTATTTCTATTTTTTTCTTCTTAAGAGAATCATCAGAACAGTGTGATTTTTCTCTTTCTTTCTTTCTTTCTTTCATTTTTTTTTTTTTGGTGCTGGATATTGAACCCAGGAGTGCTCTATCACTACTCTACTCCTCAGCCTGTTTTATTTTTTATTTCCAGACACAGAGTTGCTAATTTGTCAAGGCTAGCCTCGAAATTACAACATTCCTGCCTCAGCCTCTCAAGGAGTTAAGATTACAGGTGCATGTCACCATGCCCAGATTGGAACAGTGTGATTATGAGGAAAGGTTTTCCTAGGTGAGATTGTGTTTGTATTTTTATGACCAAGAAAATCAGTTTTTAATTTTTTTAAAATATTTGAAACGGAATTGTTCATAGACATTCTAGGTGATACAAAATCAGTTTGATCATTAAAACAATTCAGGCATTTATAAATAATCAATCATAGTTTATTAGGCCACATGGGAGAAGAACAACTTTGAAATAGTAATGGAAGTGAAGCCTAAGCCACCCATTATTATGTTGACACTAAAAAATTGCTCTTTTTTGAGAATTGAAGCAGTACTAGTGCTATTCTTAGTACTATTCTTAACTGGTGGTTAAGAATATAAGCATTTCTCTTCATCTAGATACTATTACAAGAGTGAAAAGGCAAAACAGAGTGCAATATAATAATGGAAACAGATATTTCTGACAAAGAATCATATTCAGGATATAAAAAGACTTCTGAATACCAGTGAGTGAAAGATAAACAACCCAATAGAAAATTGGGCAAAAGATGTGAACCAGGTATTCAATGATTTGCTCAACATTATTGTCAGAGAAGTGCAAATCCAAGCCAGGCAAACAGTCCCAAGTATTGGTGAGGGTATTTTCATGCACTGCTGGCAAAAGTGTCAAATTGTACAAACACTTTGAAAGAGAGAGAGAGAGAGAGAGAGAAAGAGAGAGAGAGAGAGAGAGAGAGAGAAATGAGTTACAGTAGATGGGGTAGAGAGAGATGATGGGAGGGGAAGGGGAGGTGAGGAGGGACAGGAAGGGAATAGGAAAGGCGGTAGAATACAACAGACACTAGTATGGCAGTATGTATGTATAACCAATGTGATCCTGCAATTAGTACACATGGTAAAAATAAGAATTCATACCCCATTTGAATAAAATGTATGATATATGATATGTCAAGATCATTGTAATGTTTTGAGCAACCAATTAAAAAAGAAAAATAAATAAATAAAACTGAGAATAAAAATTTAAAAAAAGAAAATTATTTGATGATTTCTAATAAAAGGAACATACTCATGTTCCATGGTTCAGCAACTAATTAATTGCACAACAGAAGAGAATATATATATATATATATATATATATATATATATATATATATATTCCAAAATCCACAAATAAGGATCTTTATAGAAAATTATTTTTAATATTCCCAAACTGGAAAGTACTTAAATTTCTCTCAACAGTAGAATGAATAAATAATCGCAGTGTGATTATATATTAGAATATGACAATTTAAATGAAATAACTATTATACATAGCAGCCTGGTTGACTTTCTCAATCATAATGTTGATGAAAGAACAAACCTGAAAGAGAAGATATTGTATTATTCCATCTATAAAAAGTTCATAAAGAAGCAAAACTAATTAATGTATGATGTTAGAAGTCAGGATAGTGGTTATCCCAGGAGGGGTGATAACTGTTAGGGGTAAAGAGGGTTTCTGGGGGGTGCTGGTCATGCTCTACTTCCTGATTTGCATAATGTTGCCCAAGTGAAAACTTGCTGAACTGCAACTTCATTTTTCTTTGTCTCAGGCTGCTTGTCTGTAGAATGGGGATTATATGATTGCCTCCCTTATTGGCTGTTAGGATAAATATGACAGTACATAGGAAGCTCACAGCACAGTTCAAAGCACAGGTTTTGCATTCAATAAATGCCAGCTGTTTTCATTATTATCATTGATTCTTGGGAAGACCTGTTGACAAATGTTATCTTAAAATGAATCACTGGATCCAAGGTAAGAAAAATTAGGATAACAAAAAACTAATAGTTTTTATTTTACTTTGTTATTTTTTGAATCTTTGACCTTTAAACTAGGGAGTTTCTCAGAAAAATTAACACAGACAACTCCCCAAAGCAAAAGAAAGTTCATTTGAAAACCAAAGTGTAGGCCTTACTACTATAAATATTATTTCTTCAAAGGACATCTGTAAGTAGGTAAAGTGCCTGAGGAGGAAAAAAAACTGATCAGATTTCAATATGTAAGGCATGAATTCTTATTTTAAAATGATCTGTGCTTCAGTGCTCACATCTCAAGATGGAAGGAATTAGTCAGCTTATCCTTGTATGCAATGGGATGTGATATTTTTATAGTAAATTTTTTTTATTAATTAATAATTTAAAAATTTTGACCCCTTTTCTGTACTTCATTTTCTACTGTAATTTTGTATATACACATATTCATTCTGTGTTTGCTTTTATCCCAAAAATTGGATCAAAAAATTCAAACCCCAACCACCAATATTAAGTTAGGAAATTTAAACCAGACTGGGCCTTTTTCCAATATTGGTGCTTGATTTAGTACTTTTAACTAACAGATCCAACCATAGAACTCTTGAAATACTGATTTCCATATTCAAAGTTATAAAATTCAGTGGTAAGGGATTTTTTTTGTTTTTTTGTTTGCCTTATTTTTGTTTGTTTATTTTGTGGTACTGGTGATTGAACCCAGGGGCCGTCTGCCACTGAACTATATCCCTAGCCCTTTTAATTTTGAAACAGGATCATGCTAAGTTGCTGAGACTGACTTCAAACCTGCAGTACTCATGCTTCGGCCTCCCCAGACCCTGGGATTACAGTCTGTACCACTGGGCATATACAACCATCCCTGGTTTTAGTGGTAACTTTTTATAGTAGGCATGAGAAGCCTAGAAAGGAAGGGTTTTCAGGCTTCACACAGTTCCAACTTCCATCATTTTCACTGGTGACAATAGCATTTACTTGAAGTGAGTTATTGGTATCAGTTATCATTTTTCATTTACAGTCAATTCTCATTTTGTAAGCTGAAAGTCTCAAGAAGGAGGGGCTATGTCCATATTATTAATTATTGTATTACCAGTGTTTATGACAGTGCCTGGAGCCTAGTGTTGAATAGATATTTCTTGTATTAGTGAATGACTGTAAGAATGGAAATCATTGGGTAAAATGACTCAAAAAGAATCCATTAAAAATATAAAATTGGGCTGGGGCCAGAGTTCATTGGTAGAGTGCACATGTGTGGGGCACTAGGTTCGATCCTCAGCACCACATAAAAATAAATAAAGGTATTGAGTCCAACTACAACTAAAAAAAAAAAAAAATCTTTAAAATATAAAATTAAAATAATTGGGATTTTGAGTTAATATTATTTTGAAAAGTCTGGCCTTTAATTGTAGGAGGAAAAAAAACAAGAAAATTACTTTGAACATTTAATAGCTGTGGGGATTTTCTGCATAGTCTGATCTCTTTAGTGTGATCCAAAAGAGAGACTTGGTCTGAAAGGATCTACCTGAAGCAAATGCTCTTGGCTCACCTAGAGAAGAGCTGAGGATGCCTTTTGCCTGCTATCTAAAGCGTGGTAGTTCAGTGTGGGCAGGCTGGAAGGATGGCATCACAAGAATTGGTTCCCATAGCAGACTCTGGCAGCAAATATGAAGCTTCTCTGCAACTCCAACTCCACTTATTGCAAATGGAGAATGTAGGCATGCACATCAGAAGGACTTTCTGAATAGCTCTAAATGGAACTAAAAAAAAAAAAAAAAGAGAGTGTCTCAACTGTCTCAGTTTTCAGAATATTTTGTTTAATCAGGGTTTTCTAGTGTTAGACTTTGAAAATGAGATTTTTAAATTTTTTTTAGTTGTAGATGGACATAGTACCTTTATTTAGTTTTTGTTTATTTTTATGTTGTATGGGGGTTCGAACCCAGTGCCAGGCAAGCACTCTACCACTGAGACACAACCCTGTCCCTGAAAAATGATTTTGAAATTGTGTTACAATACAAGTGCCTGATGCCTCAGGTATCTTTTGTTATTGCAACAACAAAAGGTTACTCATAACCATCCAGGTCCTCCTTTCTTTTTCCGTTTCCCACTCTATTTTGGAGATTAAAAAAGTTATTTGACACTTTGTGTATTTCAGTGCAGCTGGTACCTTACATTTACAAAAGGTAAAATCTTTGATGTTTGATAGGTGCTGATGCTGGACAAGTATGGACAAAACAGTCCCATTCATAGACTCATCAGTTTATAAGGCAAAAGTACAATTCACTAAAGAGGGAGCAACTCAGTTTTCATATTTCTTCTTAAACCTTTATTTCAGCAGGTTACCACTTTTGTGAGACCATGGCAGTGCCATGAGTTCCTTTATATCTTTTCATCCAGCAGTTATTCAGCAATTCAACTGCACAAGGGTTTATAGGCTCTCAGCTACTGTGTGTCCTTCTCTAGCTAATGCAACATGATGATTACCTTGTAGGAGACCTCAGGAGGTTTTTTTGTTCCTTGTTACAAAAGCTGTAGCAAACAATTTTGAGTTTTCAAAATGTTCAATATCTTCTTCTTTAAATTTAGTTTGATCTCCAAATGAGGCTGCAACTTACCTTGTACACACATAAAAATATTTCAAAATATTCTGCTGACAAATACATATAAGATATACTATTATCATCTGTAAAGCTAAGAGAAAGTGTTTATCAAACTTCCTCCTCCTCCTCCTCCTCTTTTTCCCCTTCTCTCTCCCCCATCTTCAACTTCCCTCCCCCTTCCCCTCCTCCACTTCTTCTTAACAGTTTCTCCCATTGTCTTTGGTATAGAGTTCCTCCTTTCTATTAGTAAGGTAGATCTCTGGTATATCAATTTCATCTTTTTCAGCATATCAAGTCATAGGTGGTATAACAGAAAACTTAACATCTTAACCATTTTTAATTGCTCAGTTCAGTAACATTAAGTAAATTTACATTTTTGCGCAAGCATCACCTCTATCCATCTCCAGAATCCTTTTCATCTTGCAAAATCAAAACTCTGTACCTGTTAAAAAATACCTCCCTACTTCCCTTCCTCTCTAGCCTCTGACAAACACATTCTCCTTTCAGTATCTATGAATTTTCCTACTGTAGGTACCTCAAATAAGTCAATCTTATAGCAATTGCCCTTTTATTAACGGCTTATTTCACTTAGCATAATGTCCTTGAGTTTCATCTGCATTATGCCATGTGCCAGATTTTCTTCTTTTTTTAAGGCTAAGTAATATTCTATCATTTATTTGTACTTTATTAAAAAATCTATTCATCCAATTTTCAACTGATAATGAAAAATTGCCCCCCCCATTTTAATCAAGGTTTTTATTGTTGTTGAATGGACACTTGTGTTACTTCCACCTTTTGTTTTTAAGTCCTTGCTTTCAATTCTTTGGGGCTTATTTCCAGAAGCAGAATTGCTAGATCCAATAGTATTTCTATGTTGAATTTATTGAGAAACCTCCATACAGTTTTTTATAGTAGCTGCAAAATTTTACTTTCTCAAAAGGAGGATACAGGGTTCCCATTTCTTCACACCATCACCAATACTTACTTTTCTGTTTTTAAATTAAAAACAAACAAACAAAAGCAAACAAAAAAAAAAACTAAAAAAAAACGTGTAGCCATTCTGATGGGTGTGAAGTGGTATCTCATTGTAGTTTTTATTTTTATTTCCTGATGATGAGTGATGTTGAACATCTTTTCAAGTGCTTTTGGTCTATTTCCTATGAATTGAACAGATATTGAATAGACATCAAAATGATAATTTTTAATTAACAATGAAAAATTGCTTCTTTAAAAATATTTTTGTAGCTGGGCATGGTGGCACACACCTATAATCCCAGCAGCTCAGCAAACTGAGACAGAAGGATCAAGAGTTCAAAGCCAGCCTCAGCAACAGTGAGGTGCTAGCAACTCAGTGAGACCCTGTCTCTAAATAAAATACAAAATAGGACTGGGGATATGGCTTAGGGATGGAGCGCTGGTACTGCCTTCCCCCAAAAAAGAAAAAAAAATTGTCATTATTGAATACTTTTCCATCTTAAAGCCAATGAGTTGTCATAACTATTATGACATTTAAAAATACTAACAAAGTTGGGAGTGGTGGTGCCCCCGCCCAGTCAGAATGCTGAGGTAGGAGGATCATTTGATCCCAGGAATTAAAACCAGCCTGGGCAACACAGCAAGATGCCATCTCAAAAACAAACTAACAACAACAATCCAAAACCAGTTTGAAATAAAATTTAATTGTGTAAAGAAGTTTTCAAAAGCAATTTTTCAATTATAAGATTTTTCAAGATAAGAAAATGAAGTGTATTTATTATGTGCCTGCATAGGTGCTGGGAAAATTTTAGAATTTCAAAATAATGATGTATTAGATGAAAAAGGACAATACAATTATAGAGATGATAATAGATAGAATCAGTGGTAGCTAGTTAACAACACAGCAAAGTTCAGAGAGGAAATTGAGTTAATATCCAAAAATATACTCTTTTATACCCTAACCTAGTTACATTAGAACATTTTTAAAAATATGAATATACAAGTTCAAATTCTGTTTTCTGTCAGAGTTATCATGGCTTAATATATCATGAAGTCCCTCCAAAATACCAAGGTACCCTGAGGTGATAATGATAATTTTAAGTATTGTTTTTAAAAAGGTTTGGCCTTAGAGGCACCCTAGAAAAGACTCAGTGACCTTCACTGTTCCCTCCAGATATTTTCCAGGGAAAATGGAAAGGACTACTTTTCTGAGTTCTACCTAGAAATGAAATTTCTATTTGTATGGACCTCTTTGGCTTCACTAGGTGGTTATCATTTTTTTTTTCCAAAAGAGTTTTTATCTATACCCCTAAGAGAATAATAGAGTACATATTTACACAACTCTCATTGCTCTTTTGTATTAGTTTGAGTGCTTTTAGAAGAAATGTCAAGACAGGATTATAAATTCAAGATATACTAGATAAAATCCTTTGAAATATAATGGAGAAGGAAAAAACAGAAAGAAAGCAAGGGGAGGTTTTTGCCAGTAAGGAGGACTGGGCAGGAAAAGTCAGCTCTCAGAAGCCTTCTATGGAACTAGCCAGCAACCAGTGGAGTTCTGCATGTCACAGAGATGAGCTTGCATTACTGCCTCTGCAGTGCTCAGTGGTGAGCCTCTGGGGTCCCCAGGCCCAACTCTTGGTGTCCTCAGTCATTTGATGGGATCAGATTGTTTCATGGCCTTCAACCATGATACTTAATCTTGGTCAGTTCAGGATCTTATTCTACGTCATTTTCTCTTTGTTCTTCCTATTCCATAAATTTCCTATTCATTTTCTTTCTCTAGATTTCTATTAGATTGTCTTGTTTTCTTCTAGATTCATAAGGGCTTTGTATATAAAAATAATTAACTCTAGGCTCTATCATACACAGTATAAATATTTTTCTCTCAACTCTTCTTTTATCTTTAGACTTTTGTATGTGAGTATACTTTTGAAACAAATAATTTTAATTTCACCATAGACCAATTGATTGATTTTTTTTCTTTTACAGCTTCTTAGCCTTTTGAGTTTCCCCCAATCTCCTATACCATAAAAAATTTCTGTTAAATTTTCTTCTAATGTCTTACATTTTTATTTACATTTACATCTGTTAATCATTTTGAGTTTTGGGTATATATTTACACAATGAAGTGGGAGTTTAAATTTGTTTTCTTCTAGCTGCATAACTAACTATACAAATATTATTTGTTAAAGCATCATTCTTTTCCTATGGCATTGAAATACCATCTTTATTCTATTGGCAATTACTAGAAACATGTAATTTCAATATTCCTTGATACAGAATCACTTCAACAGTACCTGGAAAAAAACAAAACAATCATATTATTATGAAAAAACAAGTGATACCAAGTTGGTATAATACTTGAGTAGAGCAAGTGCCAATTCAACAAAGGTTATTGTAAGATTTGCAGAGGGGTAATATGTACAGTTTCTTTTTTGATAGGGGAGAGAATAAAAAAGGGGAAAGAAAGAAAATCAAACTTAAAAAAAAGCTACTACTTAATTCTTAATGCTGTAATAAACAATGAACTCCATGTTGAAATGGACTATCAACTTTTTGAAAATTTTTTTTTAGTAGTAGATGGACATAAAACCTTTATTTTATTTATTTATTTTTATGTGGTGCCTTACCCGTTAAGCTAGTGTTCTACTACTGAGCTATAACCCCAGCCCCTGACTATCAACTTTTTTTAAATAAAGGGAAGAATTATAGCCAAAATACACGTGGGATCATGTAAATACTCAACTAAGAAAATATATGAAGGTATTTGCTAATTCAAAAATGGACATATTCTGATTTTTTAATGAAAAGATAAACCAACATATAAAAAAAATTCCCCTTATTGAAATAATGGTCTGAGCCTCGGTCCATTATTTGCTAGTCACATAACTTTATGCAAATACTGTGTTTTTCTGAAATTCAAACTCTTATAGTCACTTGTGATGAACACTAATTGTACTGTCATCAATAAAACCTCTCTGTGATAAATCTTGTGATCATAAAATGTTAGGGGATATAGTTTACCATGCCATTCTTTATAAACCCTCATCATCAGGCCTTCTGACCCAACAATGAGTTAACTGTGCACCCTTCTACATCACTGTGCAGATGCAAGTAAGTGCTGACAGCGCTATCTACCCAATCCAAGGACAGGAAATTAGTCTCTAAATGTTTCCCCCAATTGTTCGGCTACTACTAGAGCAGCAATTGTCTCGCCAGTGGAGTGATGGCTCTTGGAAGCAATGTACACTTCATTGACCCAGTATGAAGGAACAACCCTTTCAAGGAAATCCCTAGGGATGGATTATTTTCCTAACAAATACTGACCAAGTAATAATGGTGGTTTCTCAATGACTGAGAGACTTTTGGCAGAACAAAAACTTGGAAGATGTAGTTTGTAGTGGTGTGTGCAAATCTCAGCATAGTATCCTCGCTAAGTATCTGAAGATAGCATAACTACAAGTATATTGTTTTGTGGTAAAAATAGAAAAATATATATCTAAGTTTTATATCAAATAGGAGTTGGGGTGGGGCAGCAAATCCTGAAATGAATGGCACAACCTGAATGTTGATATTATTATTATTATTATTATTATTATTATTGTTCTGGGAATTGAACTCAGGGGCACTCTTCCACTGAGCTCCATTCCCAGATCTTTTTATTTTTTTGTTTTGAGACAGGGTCTGAAAACAAAACAGCTGAGGCTGTTCTGGAACTTTCAATCCTCCTGCCTCAGCCCCCTAAGTCACTGGGATTACAGGTGTACACTACTGCAGCTGGCTCTGATGTCATCCTTAAACAATACTTTGGTTCTCTCTCCAAAAGAAACACAAATGTTTCCTGAAACTTCCATGAACACACTCTCTCATATGCTCCCGACATGTTATTTAACTAATGCCACAATTCAGGATCTAAGTATCTCTGAAACAGAGATTTTCAAGTGTTAGAAAAACTTAGCCCTTTAAAAGTGGCAATGATCATCATTTCAAAATTATCTCCATGCTTTATTTGCTGTTAATAAGTTTTGGTATAAACTGTGTGGTGGTAAATGAAGAACAAAATCTAAAATCAGACTCTTTTAGGGTTGTGTTCCTTTGTGGTCTAAGAAAAAATGCTGTTTACATGTTGTATTACTCCAATGCCATACATTGTCTCACAGGGATCATTTTTCATGGCTTTTTTTTTTTCATTTTTGGTGTTGCTTCCAATTTTTTTTTGGGGGGAGATCATTTGTGTATGGAAACTCCACTTTGTTTATGTAGCCTCCTCAATTTTAGGTAGAGTAAATGTATATTCCTGCCAATCATAACATTCTCTTCTCATCACTTAAATACTTTGCAATTTTCTATAAGCAGCTTCATATGGACCCTTATTTTGTGATTTAGCAAAGATTGCACACAGCAATTAAACCTGGCAGGCCATATTTATATAATACAGTGTTACTTAGCGCTTACAATAATATCAGAGGGTAACAGAGAGGAGTGTTAAACTAACCTCTGAAAAAATTAGGTTGTCAAAATATTTGCAAATTTTACTGTTAATATGTTTGGCTGGTTTAACATTTGTAATAGAGGTTTCATTTGAACTTCTATTTTTCCTACAATTTAAGGAAAGCACAAAGAACTCCAGGCATTCTCACCTCTGTCAGAATTTATTGATAGGGATGGCTAAAGTTAGAGGATGAAGCACAGAGATTAGTTAACATGTTTTCTTCTAAACTTCGTATCTGCTTTCAATCACCACCTCTTTTTTTAATATTTGTTTTTTAGTTGCAGATGGACACAATACCTTTGTTTTTATTTATTTATTTTTATGTGGTGCTGAGGATCGAACCCAGGGCCTCGCACACGCCAGGCGAGTGCTCTACCACTGAGCCACAAACCCCAGCCCCCACCTCCTCTTTTTTTTTAACATGAATTTTTTTTTTTTTTTAAGGGCGGGGTGGCCTTGGAAGAGGAGACTGGTTCAGGTGCGGAGAGCCATTCTTCTGCATGCTTGTTAGTCACAGGCTAGGGAGTAACTGTGCTGTACCCTGGAAGTCTCAAATTGAGAATGGCATCCAGCATGACATAAGAAAATAGGCAGAAGAATCATGAAATTATATGTATTATAACAAATATAAAAAGAGCCTTTTATTTCTTGTCCTATGGCTTTTTTTTTTTACTACTTTTAATAAAGCACCCCATCCAGAGGAAATACAATTCTCTAAAGCCTTGAAAACGAGTATTTCTACTAGTTTCTGAAGATTCTACAAAGGGAAGCAATTACATTTCACAGTACTAAGTAAAATTTTCTAAAAATACTTATTACATTGTTGTCTATTTAAAGGTACTTAATCTTAGTAGCAGATTGTTAGCTCTTTTATCCACTTTCTGGGAACTCTGGCTAAAATGAAGTCTCTTTATTCTCTGTGTAAGTTTTTCCTTTTGGGAAACTTGGTATTCTTTCTTATGTAAGATTGATTTTCTAATCAATTCTGGTAGTATTAATTCTGCAGCTATATCCTTTATTACAATTGTTAGAAAGAGGTCCAAGCCTTATAACATGTCCAGCAACCAAGAATATTCCCTTCTTGATAGTAGGGAGGGGGTAAACACTTTTATTTTAATAGTTTTGCCCTGGCCTCATGTGTCGCTGGATATGTATAATGAAACCCATAGTAGATGCCTTCTGGAAGATGGCCTCTTAGGCAGTAATGATAATCCACTTGATCAGGAATGAACCAGCATCAGGAAAGAAAAGTTTGCCAACCATGATCAAAGTTATACAAAAGTATAGCAAGTTAACAGAAAACCCTGATGTTATTTGGAAACACTTAAGTCTATACCAGATTTTCACATGTATAATGAAAGTATTACAATTAGGGAGAAACCAGGAAAAAAAATGTACAGTTTAGGTAAAAATGAGGCAATAATTGGAATTTTGCACTTGGTTTCATTGGCTACCAACAATCTGAATGGTGCACAATGAAATCCATAAAACATGTTGCCAAATCTCTGGTCAATTGAAACTGCTGCATTTCATTCTTCTCTGGTAAAAATGTCTTAATTTTGGCCATGTGATGTTTTTTTGTCTCATCTGGTTTCTTGGAGACTAAAGGTCTCTTGTTAACTATATTAATAGAGGAGGCAGCAAAGACATTGGGGAAACAGTCCAGTAACAACACCCACTGAGGTCACTGTGGTAGAGATGACCAGCAACCAGGGGCCCCTCTAAAGGTTCAAGAGCAAGAAATCTGGAGCTGTTTTAAGGTAAAAACAAACCAGTAGCTGGCTGGGAAAGAGGGGCAGTGTGATGACTGAAGGATCCAATTATTACCGGAGAATGGGAGCCCCCCATTCCCAACTAGAAAAGCACCCCTCCAGAGAGGGTCACCATTTCTAAATGATGAGTGAAGGGTGTTTTGGAATCACATGGGACTTGGTAGCCTTCAGCATATTGAACTCTCTTCTGTGAACCAGTTTCTTCCTCATTAAACATGGAATTATGGGTTCAGTCCTCAGCACAACACACAAAAAGCTTCTATGTGTGTGAATTTAACATATTTTTATCAGTTCCAAGGTGCCATGCCACCCACATTTTAATATCTTCAAAACAGGCTGTGCTTTATAATCAATAGTGACCAACGGTAACTTTAGTCTCAACGTAGTTATCATTGCCTATACATGTGTAAATGTAAAATATGCCAGCACCCAGACTGTAAAATGGGCATAGGAGGCATGGAACAAAATTACAAGTACAGACAATAAGAGTAAATGAAAAGTTGTGCTGCAATTGTGTATGATGAATCAAAATGCATTCTGCTGTCAAATATACCTAATTTAAATAAGTTAATTAATTAAAAAACTCTAAATGTTAATAGCAAAGAGGTGAAGAGGCAATGAACCAAATTTGTATAGCAATTATCTGCAAAGCTGGAGTCAGAGACTTGGTCTGACTATGATCATTGCAAAGCAAGCTTAAGGACCCAAGACCAGTGGTTTAACTTTTGTGTGTTCTCTTAAGATATACTGTATCATCAATGTTGGTGTATGCAGGACAGTGTTGTGTTAAAAAACGCAGGCAACAACAATTCTGAGTGGGAAACTAACTCAGAAAACTCAACCCCTGAATGTACAGAGGCTTAGGGAAACTTTAACCAATCCATTTCATTTATATTTTCCTATGTGTGCACAAGATTGATATGTTATTAAAAGCTGACCAAGTCTGAAAGAGCTTTTCCAGGAAGTGTAAGATGAACCTTATATGTGACAAGGAAGCCAGGTGCAGTGGCACAACCCTGTGATCCAGTCGGCTCTGGAAGCTGAGGCAGGAGAATCAAAGTCAGCTTTAGCAACTTTGCAAAACCCTAAGCAACTTAATGAGACCCTGTCTCTAAATAAAGTGTAAAAAAAGGGCTGAGGATGTGGCTCAGTGGTTAAGTGCCCCTGGGTTCAATCCGTGGTACTCCCCCCCCCCAAAAAAAAAAGTATCAGGGAAGCACAATGTTGTTATTTAATCAAAAAAGTACTTTTTGCTTTCTTAGTCTCTAAGTACCCCTGTTTCTTCCTGTCAAATTGTCTTAGATTCAACAAGTTGCAGTGTATCAATATAAATCCACTTCTTAGGGCTGGGGTTGTGGCTGAGTGGCAGAGTGCTTACCTAGCATGTGTGAGATACTGGGTTCAATCCTTAATACCACATAAAAAATGAATAAATGAAATAAAGATATTGTGTCCATGTATAACTAAAAAAAATAAAAAAAAAATAACAAAACCCCAAAAAACAAATCCACCTCTTAAAGCAAAAGCTCTCCATGCTGCCTAATACCAAGAGTTAGTATGAGTGGATATTTGTGGAATGACTGACACTTATGGTACCTGTTTATAATTTGTAGCTTCTTCATGAGGTTAATGTGAGAATTAGAAACAATTTATAAAAGGTTCTTTATTATAGTTTAGATATGAGGTATCTCCCAAAAGCTCCTGTGCAAAAAAGTTATTAGAGGCGAAATGATTGGGTTATGGGAGCCTTAACCTAATCAGTGCATTAATGCCTGATAGGGATTAACTGGTAGTTAACTGCAGGCAGGTAGGGTGTGGCTGGAAGAAGTGGGTCCCTGGGGAGTGACTTTGGGGTATATATATTTATATATTTTGTCCTTGTTGAGTGGAGTGCTCTCTCTGTTCCCTGGTGTCATGTCCAGAGTAGCTTTCCTCTGCCACACTCTTCTAGTATGATGTTCTGCCTCACCTCATTCCCCAAGGAAGGGAGTTGGCTGTCTATGCACAGAGACCTCTGAAATAATGAGCCCCTAAAATGAACTTTTCCTCCTCTAAAATTGTCAGGTCTTTTGGTAGCAGCAATGAAAAATCTGACTAAAACACTCTAGTTTTCTTGTATAAGTATATCCTCAATAAACACAGGTTGCTATTATTAGTCATAAAAGGTATAATTATATGTGTGCATATAATACATATAACTGTGGGTAAATAAGCCAATTGTACAGTTGTACAAATCAAATTTAGTTGTAGTATATTAAAGTGAATTGCCTAAGTCATAGTTGACTATGCTAGAACCAGGTCACAGATTGAGTTTTCTTGATTCAATTTATTGTCACCTTTATTCATATTCAAGCCTTCTTTCTGGGCAGGCCACCTCACTGAATCTCTGGCACAAAATGTGTACAATATAGGCCAACTACATGTTCATTTACCTTCACCCAGTTCAATAAGGCCACGGGAAGTGTGAGTGAGCTCAAGAGAACTATTTACGCAGAGAGCTAGTTCCACCTGCCTCTCTACCAATGAGAAAGTCTTGAATGCCTGTGATATGGGTTTGGTGAATATTTCCTTTTCTTGGTAGTCTCATTTGTCAGGTGCTTCCCATAACGTGACCATCTCACCTTTTTGAGAGTGATCATTGTCTTTGAAGATATGTGTTTTTTTTTTTTTCATGTAGCATGGCCCTTAAACATAAGGCAACTACTCCACTGAATGTTTAATAGAAAGACAACAATCTGTTCTAATACAAGAACAGCAACCAGCTGTGTTGGACTTACAAAGCAATATAAATCAAGTGCACTTAGGGTTGCTTGCTTGTATGTTTGCATAAACACTTCATACAGTGCTTTATTGGCTACAATATTTAAAGAATTTTCAAGGGTAATTTTAATTGTATTTTTAAAATCTCTGAACTTCAGGTGAATAAAGAAGGTTGAGTGGGGGATTGACAAGATGGACCAGAGAGGAGAAAGTCTAAAGCAAGTAAACCATTTTGGAGATTACCACAACCAATGATAATAAGAACATCAAGCCAATGATAATAAGAACATCAATCAAGACAGTGGCAACAAGAATAGAGCAAAAAGGACCAGCGGTAGAAATGTGAAGGAGGCAGAAACAATGAGCAGAACATGCATGACTAGCCATGGAATATTCTAGAGAAGAAGTTAAATTTTACTTGATTTTTCTAGTCTGCTAGACAAGGGCAGTTTTTAGGATAAAAATGACAACTGAAACAGGGAATATACATCATGAATTATTTGATCAGTTTCAGGGGAAGTTTGGAAAATCCAAATTATAGGGATAAAATTGAGTTGGAAATACTACAGATGGAGATGATAGTGGAGTGATTGAGGTGGAATTGTCTAGTAGGCAGAATATATGAGATTTGTATTTGGGAGGCTCTAAGGCTCTGTATTTTGATCTAGTGAAGATATAACCTGCCTTTACTGGATAGAGAAATATAAAATGAAATAGTATTAAATTGTAATATCCAAAATTACATTGGCCTTAGTCCCACTGACTCATGGCCCAACCACAGCTCCACCCTATCTGAGTCTTTGTTCCTCAGAAAGCACAGCCTGAGGCAAAAAGCTTGTAAGCCATTTCTTTGTTAGGGACTGCAATCCTGGGTATAAGACTGGAGGGAAAGTGGGAGTGAGGCAGCAAAGGTGGAAGCCAATATAAAAGTGTGCTAATGAGACCAACACCCTTCGGTATCAAGGGAGATTGATTACTCAATCTTCTAAGAATCCATATAAATAACTAGTTCTCAGGAGAACCCAGTGGGAGGAAGTGGGATGAAATTATTCTCTGGCTCCACTTCACATAGGTCAAAGGTTTGCACTGTGGGATAATAACTTACACTTTCAGGTGGTGCTTGTGTAGGTACTCAGAGAGGCTCCTGGCTTCTAAGGTCATAGTGTCAATCAGGAAGCCATAGGACAAGGGACAAAATATGGCAAGTGTGGCATGGGGTTCCATCCCACAGACTCAGGGCTGGTCACCACATTTGTGTGTGGTAGAAATGAATTGCTAGAGGTTCTGAAGATAGGAAAGGTCAAGAGAACCTTAGGGGTGAATCTCCAACTAAGTGTGCCACAATAAATAGGAGAGCGCCCCACAAAAGATGCCTGATATGGGCCCACAAACCAGTCGGCCTACTTCATCTGCTATGATTTCTTCCAACTTGGCTTCCTCGGCCTCTGCTGCCGCCCTGAGTTGCCCAAGAAAATAGTGCTGCCTCTGCTGGCAGGAATCTTGAGGAAACAGTGGCATCTGAGCCAAGCCTGTGGTTCCCTGAATCTGCCAAAGCCACTACTTCTCGGATGTCGGAATTGTTCTGGGTAAATGTGGAGGTTGGGAAGAGGAAAGGGGAGAGGAACTCAACCTCCAACCTCTCGCCACATTTTGTCACCAGTCCCTAAAAATCTTTCTCTTACTGGTTCCATAAAGTCCCATAGACAGTTTCTTTATCAACTTCCCCTTTTCATTTCTCATCTTCTTCAAACCATCCCTCTCACTCCACCATACATCAAAGCCCCAGGTGACTTGTAGGAGCAATAACATTTCAGGCACACTGTAAATCTCAAAACACACGGAAATAAACACATTTCTTTCCCCCGAACTCCTTACCTCCACCAAGAACAAAGAAGATTGAGTGGGGGATTGATAAGATGGACCAGAGAGGTGAAAGTCTGAAACAAAGAAACCAACAACAACAAATGACAAAACTATCCCTCCTTACCAAACTAAGGCAAGAGAAAGCTCAGAGAGATAATTTGGGAGGTGGGGGAAGGTACCAGGGATTAAACTCAGGGGCACTCAACCACTGAGCCACATCCCCTGCCCTTTTTTTAGTGAGACAGAGTCTCACTGAATTGCTTAGCGCCTGGCTTTTGCTGAGGCTGGCTTTGAACTCACAATCCTACTGCCTCAGCCTCCTGAGCTGCTGGGAATCCAGGTATGCTCCACCATGCCCAGCTCAGAGAGATAATTTTAAGTGAACATAGGATTTGTGTGAAGAACAGAATGCTGAATACCTGTGCTCAGATAAGAACACTTTTCAGTTTCTTCCAGTATCATGGGTGGTTACTTTTATTTTTTGTAGCCAAAAGAGACTATTTCAGTTACCACCCACCATAAAGAACAGGTCTATGCCAGGAATTAATTGAAGTCTCTATTTTAGGAGAAAACTACACAAAGACAGAATACTTGAAGTTAAATATTACTTGACTTGATAGATAAAGGTCTTAGCCTGTTTTCTCTCCAAGACAACCTGGAGCAAACACTTGCAGAAGGAAATTAACCTGGGAATTTGATCCCAAGAAGCAGAAATTAGAAGTAAGTAAAAATACAGAAGAAGAAAAAGCCAGCACAAGGACAATCCTTCAGACCATTTCCAACTAACTAGCAGCTGAATTTTTTGTCCTGGGTCCTTATGAGGAGCTATGTGAAATTAAGAGTCAGAGCTGAAAGGGAGAAGGAAACATTGATCCATTATCCCATTGGTTCAAAGATGGCCTCAGGCACATAGATTTATCTGCATGTTAATATTGGGGAGTTCCTATAGGTAATCCAGCAGAGAAGCCTAGGATGGGAAGCAAGAAGTATCTGTTAGGAACTCACAGTGGGGTACTGTGTGTTATACCACTGTGAAGCTGGTTGTGAAGGTTTGGATATTGTTTGTATCCTAAAGGTTCTTGTGTTGGAGGTGGTAGATTTTTAAGAGATGGTGTGTAGTAGAAGATGATTAGATTTGGGGGTGCACTATTCTAGGAAGAGATTAATGTAGATCTTACTAGTTCTCATATGGGTGATTATAAAAGAGTAAGCCTGGCCCTCTCTACTCTCTTGTCTCCTAGCTCACTCATGTGCCCCTCTGTACATGACTTTTCTACTTTATGTTTCTCCGCCATGTTGGGATGCAACCAGCACTTGCCAGTATACCAGTGCCCTGCTGCTTGGACCCTTCAGCCACCAGAATCAGAAGCCAAGCAAATCTTTTTATTTTATAAGTTATCCAGCATCAGGTATTTTTTAATGCAAACATAAAATGAACTAACACACTGTTGAAGCCTGCAAGGATATAGCCATCACAGTATTGGCTGGAGGAGAAAGTAGAGTTGAGAGGATCTGAGTGGTACACAAGAGGTATCTGACCCATTGAGAATTCACCCATGGAGCAAGGGAGAGAAACAAGGACTTATCACGTATACTTGGGATGCTGGAGGAAACGTGGAAGTGGCTTAGAAGATACTGTTGAGAAGGCCCCAAAGATTAGGAGGAAAATAATAATGATAATGGAAAAATAATGATAATAATGAAATATAACAATGAAAATAATAATGATAATGGTAAAAATAATAGTTACAGGTATATTACTAATAGCTGTGATAGTGATAGTAGTGGCAGTAAGCACTATGTAAATGTGGGCTCTGAGAAGGTACTATTCTAAGTTCTTTACATATATTAATTCACTCAATACAATCCCATGAGATAGGCACAGTTTATTCTCCCCTGTTGCACAAGGGGACACCAAGTTATAAGAAGTTAAAGTTCACAACTCATAATTGATGGAAGCAAGATTTGACCCCAGGGCCTATACTCTTAACCACTTCACCCTGCTGACCCAAGGAATATAAAGAGTATCTGTGAGGCAAGGGAAGAGGAGAATTCCACAAGAAAGAAGCAGGCCAGAGAGAGTTTTGCTTACTAAAGAAAAGAATGAAAACTAAGGGAAGACCATATGATTTGTGACTGACAGGCAACTGGTCACTTTTGAAAATGTGGTTTGAGCTAGGTAGTAAGCCAGAACATGGACTACAAGAGAGAAGGAAGGAGGGCGGCCCAGGTCAATTTCTGGAGACATTTTCCAGTAAAGGGGTATTAGTGTTTTATGTTAGTGTAATACCCCCGTGTTTTAATTTCCTAGTAGAAGAGGAGGATCCAGTACCAAGGGAAGAAGATGGTCAGAAGGACCCTAAAAATGACCATGCTTGAGTTGCCAAAGAGCTCTCAGGTACAGAATATGTCCTTCAGGTGGTGCCACTGAGGCTAAATCCCATCAAAGACAGCTTAAAAGGTAACACAGGACCCGCTAGAGACTGAGGAGGCCTTTAGAGACAAGAATAATGAGCAGATTTTCATTCTCTTTTTTTTTTTTGCCATTTGTGACTTCCCACAAAATGGCAGAAAGGGACACACACTCCTGCCAACCTTCTCCTTTCCCTCCCCCACTTCATTATCTGAGCTCAGTCATTATTCTACATTTTCTGTGCCTTTGGAGAGAAAAGCCAGCTCTTCAAACCATAACATTGGCAGCAGTTTTCTTCCTACAGTTTGTAAAAATTAAATCACAAATCAAAAGAGTATGAGCCAAACATGCCACAGCCATTTGGATTTACATGAAAGGGAAGCCATCAACACCTCCCTATCTTGGCTGATGAATGTATCTGATATTTCAGACTTATTTCTTGGTTCTTTCATGACCACAAGACCAAAAATAATCAGTCCAATTAGACAAACTTCCAGATTATAGCTATGAAGTCAACTCAACAAGTAACATATCCAGCAATATAATTTGCCAAGTATAATTCAGAGGATGCAGTCGGAGTGGAAGGCGGGGTGGAGGGGGAGGAGGAGATGGCTCCTGATTTATCACAGCAGCTAGAGCCGGATTCCAGTCTGGATACAAAACAAAGAATGAGAAGTAAAGTTAGATTTGGGGCACTGTAACTTCTAATCACCATGTTTTACTGATATTAAAAGAAAAAGAAGAAAGCAAAATAGGTTAAGAACACGATCCAGAAAAAGACCTTTAACTACTTGCAAAATATAGAAAACACACTCCAAAGGAATCAAATGTAAAAAAGAAAAAAAAAAAAACAAAGATAACTAGAATATATAGATAAATATTTATCTTATTACTATAGTAGGATGGTCTTTTATAGCATTGAAAGAAAAAGTATAAAGAAAGAACTAGATTAAAGACTTTACCACATGAGTACTTAATTTTTCTGTACTCCATAAAAAAAATCATAAACAAATTCAAAACCTAAGATAAATGGAAAAATATATCTGCAACATATGATTATTCAGTCATTTATGTTCTTAGCTCCAGTTTTAACTAGCTGTATTGGGATATAATTCACATACCACATAATTTGCCCATCTAAAGAATACAACTAATAGTTTTTAGTTTATTCACAGAATTGTGCAGCCATCACCACAATTTATTTTATAATATTTTTATCACCTCAGGAAAAAAAAAACTTTTTACCCATTAAAAGTCACCCCCATTTCCTCCCAGCCTGCCCCCAGCTCTCAGGTTATTCCATTTTCTGTCTCCATATATTTGCCAAATATAAATGCAGTCTCATAAAAATGCTGTTTGTGACTGGCATTTTTCACACTGAGGGAAGCGTACAACTTTTCCTAGTAGGGTATTTGGGGAATTCATACGAATGGTTTTGAAGATGTTTATAGTGTTTAATTGTTAGTTCAGGAACTTATTCTAAGGAAATAATCAAAGATGTGCACAGTGATTTAGGTTCAAAGACATAATTTGCAGTAAAGAAAATGAAAAGAATTCAAATGCTTGACAATAAGTAGTAAACCGATAAATCCACTGGAATATGATATCACCATAGAAAATTAATTGCTAGGACATTCAAGGTCAGAGAAATATACTCATGATATATTATTAAGTGAAATAAACATGTATGATATAATTCCAATTTTGTTCAAAATTTATATATCTATATGTAGAAATAGCTAGATTGATCAATTGATAGATCTCCTTAGTGGTTTATTGCTAGATGAGGAAATATGAATTCAAGTGATTTGTTTTCTTCTTTATACTACTTTGTATTGTAACAGCAAAAGGAAATTTCCCCTCTGCCTTCTGAAGTTTCACTGGAATAAACTGTAAAATGCAGATTGATTGGAGAAAGGACACACAAATTTATTATGTGCATAGAGGCAATCATATAATGTAATTACCCCCAGCCCAATGTGATTAAAAAACTCATATACTCCTTTTTCTATATGAGGGGAGGAGAATGGAGAACATAGACAATATTTAGGGGAACAGTAAAAAATTTTAGGGGATCTCAATGAGTTTGGGGAACATTCTACAGTCTGGGACATAATGCATCTTCAATAGAACAGAAATGGTTTCTATATTATTCTCTTTGGAATATTAAATGGGACCAATACAGTGTATGAAAAAAGATAGTTCACATGTATTGAGAGAGTTTAGTCTTTCCTTCTGAGATAAGTAGTTTAGTCTTCTCTGTCTATCAAGATTTTAGTTGGAAGACTGAGGCAATTGGGAATCCAGGAAGGGAGATAAGGAGAATCTGCAGAAAGCCCTTCTGGTGCTTGCAGGTAAGTGGGTTAGGGTTTTAGGGGAGGAGCAAATCGAGATTAAAAGGATCTTGATTCTTAGCCAGTGTTTAAGGCCTTTTGATTTCTTTTATATCAAATTTCTCATCATGCCCCAAATACCATATTTGGGGGTCATCATTCTCCAAGCCCCAACACTATTCTCTAATGTTTTAAATTAATAAACTTTTATTATGTTTATGATAAGCCAAAACCATAAAACCATTAGAAAAACTTACTGAATCTGGTGTTTTATCCCGTAGAACCTCTGTAGCTCTGATCATTGTAGCAGTATCAGAATTCAGACTTTGGCAAGTGTGGGGGATACTGCATGTAGGTGTTAGTAGCCAGGGTGGACATCAATCAACACAACTGCAAGAGGAAAAGGTAAGAGAAATTGAGGGCTTTCTTTTCTTTCCTTTTTTTGGTGCTGTGAATGGAACCCAGGTCCTTGTACATACTAAATACATGCTTCACTGAGCTACATCCCCAGCCTCATTTGAACATTTTCCATGCTCTGTTGCTAACCTAGAACACACATTTGACTTTTCAAAACTAGGAACTGCTGAGAGGATAGTGCAGTAAGCATTGAGAACTGAGGCTGAGGGGTCATACTGAAGAGAAATGGTAGAAAGACAATGTTGTGCACCACCAGGAACTCAAATTGTGAAATCAGCCATGAATGGAGTGCAAGGAAGGCTGCCTGTTAGGGAGCAGGGAGGGAGGGAGTGGACACAGAGGGGGCTGTCCAATGACAGTGGACTTCAGTCAAGTTTCATACATGCTCCAGCCCAGGCCCCCAAATCTGCCTGGATGTAAAACCTGTCTGCAGTTCCACTCATTCCAATCCTGTTTCCCCTCTGGGATTCCATGGACTTGTTTATAAACACCAACATCCTCATTTCTGGAGGTGACAGATGTACGCTTTCATTTCCTGCAAGCAAGAGCCTTTTAAAAAGTTGCACTGGATGATAATGAGGAAGAAACCAGTTCTACTTGTAAAGAACTCCAAGCAGTTTGGCTAGAGCACATACTAGAAAGGGAAGCATTGGAAGATGAAGTTGGCAAGGCAGGTGGGCCAAAGCTGCGGAGGGTCTTGACTGCTGAGGACATAGTATTATCCTATGATCTGATCAGCTTTGAACTCTATCTGCAATCTGCCACCTAATCATTGTATGACTTTGGGCAATTTGCCTTCTTTGAACTTAAGTTGTTTGATTTGTGAAATCAAGATTTTGGTTTAGGTAACTGTTAAAATCATCACAGCTCTAAAATATCAATCTGCTGTCTACTTCATATCAAGTAAGCAGATGCTTTTCTTGCCACATCATCCAGAGATTAATGTTCTCAGGTGTGTAAGCCACAACTGAATAATATTAGGAGTCCCAGAGCATAACTACACACCCCAGGCAATTTTTCCCCAAATGTGCTCAGACTTCTGGAGAACATGGTTTAAAATCTAATCCAGGATGACTGAGGTAGCTGCGAGATCCTAGCTCTTTTCCTTTTGAATAAAGTTTCAAAATAAACTTCATATGCAGACTGTACTTTTCATGAAAGAAGAGATCCTATCTCCTGTGTACCACTCTATCTGTCCCTGAAAAGAACCTCGCCCAGTAAATATTTTCTTTAACATTTTTAGTTGTACATGGGCACAATATCTTTATTATGTTTATTTATTTTTTTATATGGTGTTAAGGATCAAACCCAGAGCCTCACACATGTAGGCAAGCGCTTTACTACTAAGCTACAACCCCAGCCCAGTAAATATTTCTCAAATAACTGAATGGACAAAATTGCAAATCACAGAATACACGTGAAAACAATGTGGGAATTATAACACTCAGCATAGATTGTAACTATCACAGCTCATTCAATAAAGGAAGCCATTTGAAAATTGCCATATGTAAGCAGAATAATAGTTTATTCAGAAGAGAGTCTATTGGTTGTAAAACAAGTATGAGTTAAGATTTCTAGATGGTTCAAGAGAGCTAAACATTAATTATCTCTCCTAAGTCTTACTAAGGTGACTTAAAAGTGCTTGGTATTACTTGTAAAGCTCCCATGCTACCATATGACTAGTCCTAAACTAAATTCATCTAAGAGTTGTGAAGATAGAAATAAAGGTTAGGTAAAAGAAGGGCCACGGTAGACCCAAGAAAGGCTGATTTGTGAAGCTTTATTGTGAACTTCAGAGTCAGATTGGAGGAGATTATCAACATTTCAGATTTGCTTACTCCAGGAACTAATTACTGCTGTTGATGAATCTTCTCTAGTGCTCAAAACAGAGACCCTGTTCTGAACTGACCTGAGACCCTGATCCTGCCTACAGTTAGAGGGAAAAGAGAGTGGGAGCTCCTGAAAGGATGTAGTGTGGGAGTGGAGTGAAGGTTTTGTCTCAGGAAAAAAAAAAAAAAAAACAACTGATACACTTCTAAAGTTCCCAGCACTGAACATCATCTCACTCTTCCTACAAGTAAACTGAGATTATGCTTCATGGCCATTGAAGGGATTGCTGTGGGATACTGGGAGTTGGAAGAACAGAATGGACTGGAGAAAAGGGAGAAGGTGAGGTTGAGGTAGAGGCAGCCCTGAAGTTGGGAGCCCAGTCAGTAGAAACCCATGTTCAATTCATTCAGGAGAGACCCTGCATGGTGTACCTCCCAACACTGAAGTACAGGCTCCACTGCCTGGAAACAGTATGGGATTTGGGGATCTAGTTTAGGCCTCAGGGACTGAGACACCTGGCTTTATTCAAAAGGCACAAGCTTCCTTAGTGAACAACGTTTTTCTTTCCTTAAAATATTTGTTCTAATTAGTTATACATGACAGTAGAATGCACTTTGATATATTATAATAAATGGAGTGTAATTTCTCATTCTTTTGTTGTACGTGATGTAGAATCACACTACTTGTGTAGTAATATGTGTACACAGGGTGATAATGTTAGATTCATTCTACTATCCTTCCTAACTCTTACCTCTCCTCTCCCTTTACTCCCCTCTACCTAAACCAAAGTAACTCTTTTCTTCCCTAGCCACACCACCCCCCACACCATTTTGTGAATTAGCATAAGCATATAAAAAAACACTCAGCCTTGGTTTTTTGGGGGGATTGGCTTATTTCACTTATTATGATATTCTCCAGTTCCATCCATTTACCAGCAAATGCCATAATTTCATTCTTCTTTATGGTGGAGTATTAGTCCAATGTATGTATATATCATAGTTTCTTTATCCATTCATCTGTTGAAGAACACCTAGGTTGTTTCCATAGTTTAGCTATTGTGAGTTGAACTGCTATAAACATTATTGTGACTGTATCACTGTAGTATGCAGATTTTATGTCCTTTGGGTATAAACTGAGGAGTGAGATGACTGGGTCAATGGTGATTTCATTCCAAGTTTTCTGAGGAGTCTCCATATTGCTTTTCATAATGGTTGCAACAATTTGCAGTCCCACCAGCAATGTATGAGTTTACCTGTTTCCCCACATACTCGCCAACATTTATTGTTGCTTCTATTCTTGATAATTGCCATTCTGACTAGAGTGAGATGAAATCTCAGTGTGGTTTTAATTTGCCTTTCTCCAATTGCTAGTGATGTTGAAATTGTTGAAATGTTTTCATATATTTGTTGATTGTATTTGCTCTTCTGTGAAGTGTCAAGTTCCTTAGCCCATTTACTGATTGGGTTTTTTGTTTTTGTTTTTGGGGTTTTTTTGGTGTTATATTTTTTGAGTTCTTCATACATTCTACCATTCTATAGGCTCTCTCTTTACATTATTGATTATTTCCTCTGCTGAGAAGAAACTATTTAGTTTGAATCCAGCCCATTTATCTATTCTTGATTTTACTTCTTGCATTTTAGGCATCTTGTTAAGGAAGTAAGATCCTAGGCCAACATAGTGAAAATTTGAGCCTACTTTTTCTTCTATTTAGGTGCTGGGTATCTGTCTGAGTGCCTAAGTCTTTGATCCACTTTGAGTTGGGTTTTGTGCAGGGTGAAAAATAGGGGTTTAATTTCATTTTGTTACACGTGGATTTCCAATTTTCCTAGACCATTTGTGGAAGAGACTATATTTTCTCCAGGGAATATTTTGGTGCCTTTGTTTAGTATGAGATAACTATATTTATGTAGGTTTATCTGTGTCTTCTATTCTGTACCATTGGTCTAAGTATATATGTTAGTGCCAATACCATGCTATTACTATGGCTCTGTGGTATAGTTTAAGGTTTGGTATTGTGATACCTCTTGTTTTACTCTTCTGGCTAAGGATTGCTTTGGCTATTCTGGGTCTCATTTTTCCAAATGAATTTCATGATTGCTTTTTTTAGTTCTATAAAGAATGTCATTGATTTTAATAAGAATTGCATTAAGTCTGTATAATGCTTTTGGTAGTATGCCATTTTGATAATATTAATTCTGCCTATCCAGGAGCATGGGAGACTCTTGCCATCTTCTGAGGTCTATTTCAATTTCTTTCTTTAGTATCCTGTAGTTTTCATTATAGAGGTCTTTAACCTCTTTTGTTAGTATATTTTTAGGCTATTATGAATGGGGTTGTTTTCTTAATTTCTATTTTAGTAGATTCAGCACTGATATATATGAATGAGTTTGATTTATTGGTATTTATATCCTGCTACTTCACTGAATTCACTTATTGGTTCTGGAAGTTTTCTGGTGGAAATTTTGGATCTTCTACACTTGGAATCATGTCATCAGCAAATAGTGATAGTTTGAGTTCTTTTTATATTTGTATCCCTTTAATTTCTTTCTCCTATCTAATTTCTATGGCTAGAATTTCAAGGATGATGTTGAATAGAAGTAGTGATAGAGGGCATCCTTGTCTTGCTCCAGTTTTTAGAATGAATGCTTTCAATTTTTCTCCATTTAGAATTGTGTTGGCCTTGGGTTTAGCATAGTTAGCTCTTATAATGTAAAGCTAGGATCCTACTGTGCCTAGTTTTTCTATTGTTTTGAACATGAAGGGGTGCTATATTTTGTCAAATGTTCTTTCTGCATTTGAAATGATTACATGAGTCTTGTTTTTCAGTCTATTGATGATGAATTAAATGTATTGGTTTCCATATGTTGAACCAACCTTGCATCCCTGGGATGAGCCCCACTTGATTTTGGTGCTTAGTGAACATTTTGACATTGACAATCATGGTCCAAAGGTTATCTGTATAAGTCTAGAGACTTACTGGACCTTAAGAGCAGAGAGAGCTCCCCTCCTGACATTAGGCATCACACCAACCTGGCAGGTAAGGAGTTAGAGCTAGAATGTAAATAATCTAACTTTTCTTGCATCTGAGTATTGTGGGTTGGAGTCATAAGTTTATATTTGGAAGTAATAAACCAAAATTAACCTATTACTAGTGTTTACTAAAGAGTAGTTCAGCATTATACTATTAAGTTTGGCAGACACATGATAATTTGACTTCTCCTCTTTAGATATTAGGAATTCCTACCAGTTTTAGAAAGTATGTGGAGTATCATGTGTCACCCATGTTGACTGGCACCTCCCATGTTTTTCACTTGCCAATAATCAATTTCAATTACAAATTATTGTTAGTTTTGCTTCATCATTATTGTTTTAGTTGGCTGTAGTTTGTTCAGTTAACCTTATGATGTGTGATAATGTGTATTTTCATCACCAGAGGTTTGCCTTATAATTTCCCAATACACATGTAAGTAGATTTTTATATATCCTTTGGTGGCTTGAATATCAAGCACTTTATACTATTTCCTTTGTTTATATATATTTTAAAACTAAAATAGTACTGATGTTGCTGATCCTTTTTGTACCTGGTTCTATTTCCCTCTCCAGAGGCAAGTATGCCCAAGATTTTGGGATGTATCTAACATCTAGTACATTTCCAAACTTTTACTATCTAAGTATGTACCCCTAAATGAGTGCTACTATATATTTCTAAATTTACTTAATGGCACCATAGTATGAGTGTCATTCTGTAACTTTAGTTTTTAGTGGGTTTTTTTGTTTTGTTTTGTTTTTTGGTACTGGTGATTAAACTAAGGGGCACTCCACCACTAAGCCACATCCCTAGTACTATTTTGTATTTTATTTAGAGACAGGGTCTCAGTGAGTTGCTTAGTACCTTGCTTTTGCTGAGGCTAGCTTTGAACTTGTGATCCTCCTGCCTCAGCCTCCCAAGCTGCTGGGATTATAGGCGCGCACCACAGCTACCAGCCAGTATTATGGTTTTGATATTTGCCTTCATATACAGATTTATTCATTTCATCTAATTCATTCACAACAACTACACATACAGAATCTTCCTATAATCATTCCACATCCAACTTAACCATCCCTCAAGAATAGACCAATCAAAATATGCAGAATTCTGTTTCAGCTTTCTTATCATTTTTCTGCTAACCCACTTGAATCTAATGTATGAAATATGATATGTCAAGAGCTTTGTAATGTTTTGAACAACCAATAAAAAAATAAAAATAAAAATTTAAGGAACAAAAAAAATAGAAGCTTTTTCTGTACCCACTCCCCTGTTTACACTATTAGATTGTGTTAGATGCCTTCCACTTCCTGCACTCTGTGCTTGCCTATATTGTAAGCTCTGCCACATATTGTTGTAAAATGTCTCTCTATTGCCTTAGACTGTAGGTATCTCAAGATCAGGGATCTTGAGACAAGATCTGTTCACAGTGTTGGCAGAGTATTCCCCAGGCCAGCACTTTGACTATGCATGGTAAATTGTTGGCACTTTTTAATACACAGATAAATAGATTATTCTGTGCCATGGAGTAACTTATTTCCTGATTTACTTATGTAGCTAAAAATCAGAGTATCAAACTAAGAACTCCTAGAGCCACTGTGCCCTAATTGCTGGACCTAATTTTTCTCTTCAGTTGAATAATGAACTTTTACAATCTGAAGTTATAACAAATCCAGTTAATTAATATGATATTCTCAATTTTAACTGTGATAAATCTTTGCTACTTAATAACATTTGCTTGTATTAATCTAATAGTAAAATGTATCTGCTTTAGTTCTAAATTATATATTTATTTGAAGTAAGTCAAAATTTTCTGATGTTTCATAATAAGCATCTGTATTTCTGGGTGCCCTGCTGGTTCAATAAGTATGAGGACCCCTGTGTTAACTGTGGTAAAAACAGTAGCCAGACAAGTCACCCTCTGCATTTATAAATAATAGTTTTTGAAATGTATTTCAAAATAGTAAATTTCTAAACACTTAAGATTTGTCTCACATGTTATAAAAAGGCATTGCCTTCCTGGAGAGTGAAACTATAAAATTTGAGAAAAATATGGTCCATTCTGACTCCTTCATCCTTGACTACCTGATAGTCATGAGATTCCTTCAGAGGCTTCCTGGGAAGGAGGCAGCTGCAGGAATAGCCCACCAGTCATACCCCTGTTGCCATGGAGACTGGCCAAGTTCATACCTCTTTATAAGCTTCCACTCTGGCCTCATTCCTCCCTAGAAGCTTAGAATGCCCAGACTTTGGGTTGGGGGTGTAGCCCACTGGTAGAGTGCTTGCCTAATGTATGCTTGCCTAGTGTATGCAAGTGAGTTTGGTTCCTAGTGCTGCAAAGAAACAGACACAACAACAACAAAGTCCAACGCCAACAACAAAAATCATCAAAACAAAAACCCCCACCAAAAAGCAACAACAACAACACCCCCCCAAATTTAAAAATTCCTATGTAAGCAGAGTGAGGAGAAAGTAGCCATTCTTTTCCTTACCATAATGAGAGTTCTCTGACCTCCAACTATACAAGTGACTTCCTTGGTATGGGGAATAATTAAACTACATGCCTATTGCTCTGTCCCCTGTGTCTTCACCCATGGTGTGAGAAGAAGGATAGAGATGATAAAAAAGGAGAATGTAAGCTGCATGGAACTGTGTAGAACTCTTGTGGAGGATGTTGGACTTCCCAAAACAGCGATTTAAGCCAATCTTATAATCCAGTGGGGAGGGTAACCCCAGCTGGCATCTGAATTGACCATACACTATGTTCCTTATTCTCTACAATATCTGTAAAATATAACAATTATTATACTGAAGTAGATAAGGAAACTGAAGTTTAAAAAATTCAAGTCATTTTTTTTCCAAATTACAAAGCTTGTTATGGACAAAGTTGGTATTTATACTAGGATTGATTTGAAAGCCCAAACTCTTACTACGGCATAGTACAGCTTTGCTACAGTCAACTATTTTAATATATGAGCAAGATCTCCTTTGCACACAGTGTTCCTATGGATGTTTAGCATGGACTGGTCTGAGAGTCTTAATCATGTGAAAGGGTGGCAGTAAAGGTCATCACTTCCTTCTATAGTTCATCTATTAATTTATGCTCAAAGATTATCGAACACTCACTTTACTCTAAGCACTGGATTAAAAAAAAAGAAAAGAAAAATAAAGTAGGAGTGGTCTCTGCCACTGAGTTGTTTACAGCCTGTGCTCAGATCATTATGATTCAATCCTACTGGTATCCCAAGAAGAGAATGTGCAATGTGTGGGGGGTAGATGACAGCATTGGAGGATTGTACAAGTCTTCTCAGGAGAGGTTAATTTCTTTTGATTGCATAATTTTGCTGAGTATACATATGCCCATAATTTATTTAGCAAAATGTATATTTAAAAACTCTCTCTAAACCTGACTGCCTCAATTAGAACCAGTAGTAATGTCTTCTCTGAGTTTGGCACTAGTCTAGGTGCTTTAGTCTATTCACCCATTGAATCATGATGACTCCTGCTGTAGGTTGGCACAATCATCAGCCCAGCTTTACTACCAGGAATAACAAAGAGTAACATACTCAGCATCTTGCTGTTGGTAAGTGGCAGAGTTGTCATTTGAACTGCGGCCATCTAATAATGCCAAAGTCAGTGTTCTAACCATTTGATGTACTGCACTTATAGAGAATAGCCAGCTAACACTGTATACTCAGTGTTTGAGGAAAGGAAGTAAATTTTATGATGACCAAAAAACAGCCTTCTGGCCTATGCTACAATACAAGTGGTTTTAGCTCTCCTCTAAAAGAAAAAAAAAAAATTTTTGTCTGAATCTTTCAATTGGTGCCTAGACAGTAAAAGGAAAAGAAGATCATAAGTAGGTCAATATGTGATTGGCTTGTTTTGATTACTCTGTAGCTCTCAGTTTTCTGAGATGACTCTTTAGCTTCAGCAATTTTCTGGTACAATGTGAGGGCATTTATTCAACCCAGCAATTTGAAGAGGGGGTGTGAGGGGACACAGAGGTGAAGATAAACATCAATTGGAACAAAAGTCACAGGAAAAAAAGTGACCAGACCTTAAAGTATAGAATAGTCACTAAATTTATATGCTTTTTGGAATCATTTATTATTTTAAAAAATTAACAGCAATAAAAGTAAGGATGTTAAGTGAGTGTTAAGCATTTTAGAGGAGTGAGTGTTAAGCATTTTAGAGGAGGTTGCCAATGACTACCACTTCATCAAGGTTCCTTGGAGTTCCCATACCTTGCTTGATCACTTAACTAATGTCTATTATCTTTTTAAACAGAGTTTTGTCTTAGGGAACTCTGAAAATAAAATCTGTAAGGATGAAATTACCCAATGGCAAGAGAATCCATTAAAGCAAAGAAAAGGAAAAGCAAATCATGTTCCTTCAATATCTAGCCCAGTTAGGTTGCCAGTTATTGATTTAGTCTGGGATACAGTAGCATTAAATCTTCCTCATTATACAAGTCCTGTATATCTTTTTAGCTTCTCTTATCTGTGTTTTAATCTCTGGGTCCAAAATTAAGTACAACAAGCACAAACCATCTTAATACATTCTCATGTCACTAGGAACACATTTAGTCAGAAAACTCTCTCCAGCATATGAGTTTTTTTGGAGTGGCAGGGAGTCCTCTTTATAATCAAAGCATCCCACCCTTCACCCACTTAGTGACCTGACCTGAGAGCCATTTTATGTCACAGTGCCTTTGTTTGTGGTTCCTTCTCTACACTATCCTACATTTGTGAAATCCTGACTGTGAACTATGCATAATGACCTAGATGGGAGTGATTCCTTCTAGCTGCTTAGGGTCTCGCTTCTCAAAAAAAATAGCCTATGGACCAGCAGCAGTGGAAATGCAGGATTTCAGATCCCACCCCACACAGCTCTCTTGAATCAGGATCTGCCTCTTCATTCTGGGTGACTGGTCCAAACATCAAGGGTTGCGAAGCTCGGCTCTAATAAGTGGGGACTGAGGGTCAGATCAGTAATGCAGAAGTGAGGCATTTGGACAGAATATCAGCCTTTCTTCAACTTGCTCACATAAAAATGAAAGAATTATTCTAGGGTAGGCTTGTAGAAGTCAACTGTACCCAAACAAACCATATTCTTGAATTGCAATTGTGTTTATTTCTGGGCTGAATGGTTTGGGTAAGTGTTAAAGAGGATGAAATGATAAGGTAGAGGGCTGATTTGACTGGAGGAGATTCAATATGACCAGGTGTGGGGATGTAATCAAGTCTACTGGCTTTGGTCTTTATCTGTCACTTTTA
This sequence comes from Urocitellus parryii, assembly GCF_045843805.1. Lineage (NCBI taxonomy): Eukaryota > Metazoa > Chordata > Mammalia > Rodentia > Sciuridae > Urocitellus > Urocitellus parryii. The sequence goes on along the minus strand of NC_135537.1, from coordinate 88,209,995 downwards.
CTCATCATTTTCTTAGCTCCCATTGACAACTCAGGGATCAGCAGACACGATTAGCTGTTAATAGTTTTGGCAAGAGGCTTGCTACTACCACTGTTAGCAGCAGCGATCCAGGGACAATTTTTATTTCTTCTTAAAAATATTTTTGGATTTTTTTTAGGTTTTCTTTGTCTGGATCATCATTATGTAGAATAAAGCAAGAGAAAAACATAAATGAATAACTGTACTACATGTAGGCATTGACTTGAAAATCTTCTAGAAGTATTGTGTAAGTTGCTAAATTTGTGACCATTAATATTCATAACACCATCCACTGGACTATAAGAATAGTAATAACAGGGACTATATTTTCTGAGCCCCAAATTATAACAATATATAACCAACAGCAAAATGTTTAAAACTGGGTGTATCCTGAAATATTTGATGAGGAGGTTAATTATCATTCATAAATATAATGATGGTTCTATATGAACTTACAAATGACAGGCTCATAGAGGAATTAAATAAAACATTATTACCATTATTATTATTATTATTATGTACAGGGACTGAATTCAGGGACACTCATCCACTGAGCCACATTCCCAGCCCTATTTTTGTTTTTTATTTAGAGATAGAGTCTCACTAAGTTGCTTAGTGCCTCACTTTTGCTGAGGCTGGCTTTGAACTTGTGATCCTCCTGCCACAACTTCCCGAGCCACTTGGGATTACAGGCATGTGTCACTGTGCCTGGCTAAAACATTATTTTGATGTTGTATTTCTAAGCTTTTGGAGTAATATATGTTATGGCTTACATTTCTGAAATGTAATAAAATACATTTTATATAGAGAAAGGTACACATATTAATATGTATTATTATAATGAACTAATAAAAACCTTAAAGAAACAGAATAGAGAGTGGGCCATGTTGGCACATACCAGTAATTCCAGTTACTGGGGAGGCTGAGGCAGGAGGATTGCAAATTCTAATTCTGGGTATTTGATTCTATCTCAAAATAAAGAATAAAAAGGACTGGGGTTGTATCTCATTGGTAGCTCATTGGCAGTTAACCTTGCATGTGCAAAGCCCTGGGTTCCATCTACAGTACAGAAAGGAAGAGGAAAAGAAAAAGAAAGAGAGTAGAGGACTCGGGTGTAACTCGGTGGTAGAGCACAAATTTAGCTCGATCCCCAGCATCCAAAGCAAAATGAAAGAAAAAGCCAGAATAGAACTAGAACCACAGAAGCCTCTCTGTGCTTCCTTTCTCTTTCTCTCTCCAGTCAGGCAACTGCTATCCTGCCTTTTAACAGCATAATCTAGTTTTGTTTTTGTACTTTTGTACCAATTTAATCATGCAACATATTCTCCTTTGAACCCACAACATTTTTTTTTCAACATTGTTTTTTATTTATATCCAAATTATTGTGTGGAGTTTTAATTTATTTACTTTATTTGCTGTACAGAATTCCCCTGGGTGAATACACCATACTTTATCCTGTCTACTGTAGATGGCCAAGTAGGCCATTTTAGTTTGGGGATATTATACTTAGTGCTGTTCTGAATATTCAAGTGCATGTTTTTGGATGAACATAGGCAGGTATTTGTGTTAAGTGTCTACTTGGGAGTGGAATTTCTAGATATGCAATATTTTACTTTTCTAGATTATATCCAAGTGAAGTGAACAGTATGTGAGACTCTAGTGTAGACTCAGTGTGTGAGACATCAGTTTTTCCACATCCTCTCCAAGAACTGTTATTGTTTGACTTAAAAATGTAAATTATTTTGTGTATATAATGATGTCACATTTAGACTTTGATACAAACTTTGGAATAGTGTACCTCCAATCAAGATGCAAGGGGAATCTCTTTTTTAAATTAAATGTCTATTATATTATCTATGGTTGAGAGAGGCAAAGATAAGCATCATTGAGAGGTCCAGAAGTTCGTTTACTGAGAACTGTCTACTATATAAGGTTTTGCTTGAAATTCCCATTGGTGACCATTACACTTTAAGTAAGAGCCTTTACAGATCTTATGCAGCTGTGGGACTCTTGCCCAAGGTAGAAAATTATGTGGCTTATAGAAATTACTTAACTAATAGCAGAACATATTTAATTTGATTTACTCATCACCAATATTTATCACCTGATGGTGAGATGATCCTTGAAAAATGGAATACATGATTTTATGGAAGATTAGCAAATAGAAAAGGGAAGGTGATAGTAAGCAGTGTGGCTGAGAAGGGCAGAAGCTCAAGTTCATGGTACTGGATAGTATGTGGGGGCTGGGGGGCACTGAGAGAGCAAGAGAACCTCCAATTAGAGAGGACAAAGAGTAAACCAAGAGGGCATTATGACTCTAGGAATCTAGACTATAAACAAATTAGTTTAGAGTTTTACCCACAATTGGCCCTGAATGCAACAGACAGGTGCAGATTCTTTTGTATAAAGAGAAAATAGCCTTATAGTCCTAGACAGCAAATGTTCATCAACTTCAAATTACACCTCAAATGCTGCTGGTGTCTGGACCATTGATGGATGAGCTAGGTCTTTCCAGGTCTAATGCTGAGTAATGCAAATTAGATTCTCCTGAGTTATGCCTAGTGCAGCTGGAGGGCACAAAATAGTTGCCAGGGACATATCTCCATGCCAAATTCTTGCCAATGTTGTTAATAGTATTGTACCCTGTACATGTGCAAGCACTCTCAGTTTTATTAATGACAATACTATGCTTTTGCCCTTTCTTTCACCTTTTAATTTTTAAATAGGGAATAACTTTGGGTTCATCCTGTTAGAAAGGAAATGCTAAACTGAAAGGCAGGCATTCAGCCCTGTTCTCCCACCAAGCAAGTGGCAAGTGGGGTCCGCTGAGATAAAGCTCAGCTCTGCTATGTCTGTGGATCTGTATGCTGTGGGGAATGGGAAGTATGAAGAAGAGGAGAAATACCAGGGCTCCCAGAAAGAGGGTAAAGTGGTCTTGTGAACAGAAATTCCATCTCTGCCTTTCCTAGGATCTATGGCTGGTCATTCATTCAGCTCAGCCCTTATTCCCTTATCTAGAAACATCTAATTCCTCTCTAGGAAACATGCAGAAAGAAGTGGCAGCACAAGAACCATAATTACTGGTGTTGAGTGAAAATATACTAGAAGTAAGAAAGAAGGGTCTTTTCCCCTCCATAAAAAGAAGAGAAAGAAAGTGACCATTGCACTAGACTGACCTGATTTAGTGTCATGACAATGCACATTTGTAAGCTATGTAAAAAAAAGTCAGTGTGAAAATATGTGATAGATTTTGATAGCTCAGATAGCTTTTAAAGCACCCTTGTAATGTGCCTCAAAGGTTACTTTTAATTATATCAATTCAGTCCAATTAGTTTTTGCACAAAATATGGCATTACTGGAAATGAGCATATTGAAACATGGTATTATAAAGATGAAACCAATTTGCTTCCCTAAAGTCATATGCTAAATACCTTATTTATGTTTCTGTTACAATCTTGGAAGGATATTGCCTTGTGAAAGAAAAATATCAGCAGCTTGTCTATTATACAACTCAAAGGAAATAACTGTTGTAATAAAATCTTAGGTGGAACCTAGGGTGCCCACCCACCTAGGCATGCTGACCACTAGAGGGCAACATTGGCCACACACTTAGGGCTCTAACTCTGCTGGAGAGCAGTGTAGCTATAGAATGGATCACTATACATAGGAACAAATAGTTGTTGTTTTTTTTTTTAAACACCTACTGTGTGTGTTTATGAATGTAGGTTGGAGATACCCATGTACATGTACATATATAAGCATCATTCTTAAATTAAAGGAATATATATTCAAAAAGAAGAGATTAAATATCATAGCCATTATGATTGAACCATCATGCATTGTGTTTCAATTGCAATTAGGTACCAATTGACAAATGAAGCCCCAATTTTATGTTGATAGTATTAAATAGAGATACAAATACTGCCACTTAAAAACTACCCAAAGCATAAATGGAATTAATTTGGAAGTCTCTTTGACATAAAAGCCCAACATTCATTAAGGGATGAATTCAGCTTGTTGTTTTTTGTTTGACTATAGAGTAATCTAACTTAAATAGATTTCTTGTGAAATTTTTAACAAGCCAATGATTTTTCTCCTATTGTAGGTAGATCATATACTGTCCCTGGGTAAGATTCATAATTTTCACTAAACGTACCAATGAAAAGATGAGAATAAATTCTTACTGAATTATTTACCATTCACCTCTAGGATTAAAAATTATTTTTAATTAAAATTAAATAAGCCTAACTAGTTATTTCACAAATTAAATGAGTGTGGAAGTCACTTAGAGTGAATTCTCAGTTTCATTGTTGATTGACTTTTTCCATTTGCATGAAAATCTGTACCAGAAAAATCTGTATCAGCTAATATTTATTAAGCACTTTCTAGATACTTTACAAAATTCTATTAAGAGTTCTTAATTTTGAACAAACACAATCTTGGTATCTTAATATAATGTCAGAAAACCCAAATATTTCAGATTAAGGCAACATTTGGTTTACATGTTTCTTAAACATCAAAGATAAAAAGATGTAGCACTATTAAAACTGACAGCTTTTCAGTCAATGTTGATTAAATTAAGCTTGGTTTAGAGAATAGGAAATGAAGAAACTACACTACAGCAAATAAAAAAAGTCTCAATTAAGGACATTACAGTTGTGACATGTGGACAAAAGCCAGATTAAGCAGATGCTATCATCAATTCATTTGTTGTCATGTTTGCAATGTGGCAACTAGCCCTAGAAACAGAAGATATTCTGGAAGTAGTGCATCTTGGGACACCATTTTTTGTTTACTCCACAAATGATCATCAGTCATAATAATGCAGTGATATTGGTACTCACATCAGGAACTGTCAAAGCAGAAATCAAGGGAGACCAAAGATCCATTTTTTTTTTATTCCTAGAAAAAGAAAGAAAGAAAGAAAAAAGAAAGAAAGAAAGAAAGAGCCACAAACATTCTTAAAGGCCTTTCCTCCAATTTCCTAGATTTTCCCCCAAAGGAAAATAAATTCTTCTTACCTCAAAAGACATAGTCTATAATCGTTTTAAATATATTTGAAACTTATTTATGACATACATACCATAGGTAATTCAAGAGACCAGAATTCCATCAAGTGAAGAGATAAGCATGCATTACATGGCTTTTTTATTTAATTACAAAATACAAAAGCCCAATAGCAGAATGGCCTGTTGGCCTGGAGAGAGGATGCTGGCCTGCCGTGTGGTGGACCTGCAGTTTTCTCTTCTGCTCCAGCCTGCCAAGCTGGCAGGGGCTTGGAGACCAGTCACTGTGCACAGTCAACCTCAAGAAGAAAATGGAGGCTGATGCTGAACTCTGACCACTTCATTGTCGTCCCACTAGGGAAATACGCATATGAAATTCCTGCAAAATATGGTTATAAAAGGCGTTTTGTAGATGTTTTATTTACAGTTTGAATTTGAATCAAATTTTAACTTGAATAAAATATTTTTAGAAAAAAAATGTGTGACTCTAGTTTGAATTCTGCTACTAGTTGTGTGAGGAGAGAGGAATTTTTTCAAATCATTTAAAATGCCTGTTTTCCCTATTTGTAACGGTGATTACTAGCTTGACCTAACCATAGGCCATTTATGTGTGGACAATGCCATGTACATTAGAAAGCAGAGGTGCTTGTTCTGGCATCCATGACTGGTTTGGAGACTCTGCCTGAAATTATATTTAGAACTAGGTGTGAAGGTCCTCACCTCCATTAACTGGGAGAGTTTGCATCTGCCTTTCAGAGTGTTTTTGATCTTAAAAGAGGTTTGAAGAAAAACCACTACTGAAAATATAAAATAAATGTAAGTTATCTTATTTTCATTATTATTCCATTAAGTGATTCATCTTTAATTATTGTTATTTCAGGGTTGTGTGGTAATTTTAATTTCACCATTGATAATTTTTTTCCCAGATTACACATAAGTACTCTGTATTCAAAGAGAGGACCAATCAATACTCTCAATGGATTGTCAGACTTCTCAGATTGAGGGAATTTTAAGTGTAATTTCAAAAGCCTATAATATAAAACAATCACTGGAAGGAGGAAGAAATATCCTGGAGTGGGGAACAGTGTCCCTCTCCTAGGACAGCTTGTCACAAGGAGGAAGGGAGGGAGGAAGATCCACACTGGCTGCATTTCTATCAGGCTCTCTTTTATTCTCTAGTTCAATCCTATTTATTTGAAATAAAATATTACTACTGGGTTTTTTGTTTGTTTTGTTTTTGGTGCTGGGGATTGAACCCAGGGGCCTGCTATTACTGAACCACATCCCTAGTCCTTTTCACTTTTTTATTTTGAGATAGGGTTTTGCTAAGTAGCTGAAGCTTGAACTTGTGATTCTTCTGCCTCCACTGTTGAGCAACTGGGATTACAGGCATGCACCATTTACCCCAGCTCATTAATGTTTTAAATTTATAAAATATTATATGTTTATGATAATTTTTCAGATAGTACAGATTTCACAAATATAGTCAAAAATCCTTCTTCTGCATCCAAACTTCACTTCCCCAAATGGCAACTATTATTAAATACCAAACAACTTTAATATTTTAGAGTAATAACCTAGAGTCACTTTTGATATTATTTGTTCGATGAGTATTCATGGAGTATGGTCTGTGTGTCTAGCCCTTTGCTATACCCAGGGATAGAAAAGGTGAACAAGATGAGTTCAACAATTGTCATTATAGAGTTAACAGTCATGTAGAGGGCATAAAAAACATATAGGCAATGACCAGTGCTCTGTGCTATCTGTTGCATCAGATAAAGGGTGCTATGGGAAATTACAGGAGGACCATCTGAATAATGGAAGCTGGGATTTAGAGCAGGGGGCCAATTGGTGGTGGGGGGTGGTCATGTTTTATTATACTATAGGCGTGTAAGTCGCTTATTCACATAATCAGTTTTAACAAATCTTGTTTTGGAGTCTTTCTGCAAACATCTTGTCTGCTCTATTCAGTTGTAGGCTGATATATCATTGTTTTATAAAATCTTCTCACCCTACACAGAATCCGAATTCTACTCATTTTCAGTGTCACCAACCATGCTAACAACTTACCTATCAAGGCTCACTCACTCAAACCCATATTCATATTCAAAATTAATTTGGATAATTTCTTCCCCCCCAGATTTTTTGTTGGTGCATTATAGTTGTATGTAATTATGGGATTTGTTGTTACATATTCATACATGCACACAATATAACAATATAATTTGCCCAATATCACTCCCCAGCACTACCCCTCTCCCTCAGACTCCTATCACCTCATTTGATCTCTCTTTGATTTTCATGAGCCCGCCCCCACCTCTCTTTTTCGGTTTCCTCTCTAGCTTCTGCATATGAGAGAAAAAAAATGACACTTGGCCTTCTGAGTTTGGCTTATTTCATTTTACATAATGGTCTCTAGTTCCAACTTTGAACATTTTCTGTTCAACAAGTATTTATGAAGTGTGTAAAACAGAAATTAGAGATGATCATAGAATTGTTTCTTTTGTTTTATCTACACAACTTATTATATTTTCCCCCTCAAATCGATTTCAGGCATATAGAAGCAGAAAGTATGTATTCCTTCATACTTTTCATATTTTCTAGCCAATATCATCCCATTTTTTTACTGGAATCTACAAAAGAAATACAAATTACTTTGTAATCCAGTGTGTACATTTATACATATATATACTCTGATCGATTTTAACTTAATTCTGATTTTGTTTGTTTTTGCTGGGGATCAACACAAGGCTTCACACATGCCAGGCAAGTGTTCTACCACCGAGCCACATCCTCAGTCCTTTTATTTTTCTTTTTAAAACTGCTAGTTGTGACCAACCAGATTGGTTTTTATCATACTAAATTGATTTGCTTATGGGTTTAAACCCACAATTTGGAAAAAAAAACTCTTCTAGCATTTATAGTACAATATTGGGTATAGATATAGGGGTCGATTAAAAAACAAACCCACTTGCTAATTCATCTGTTTAATCAGAATGTTGCTTTCAGCCACGCAGGAGGAAAGGCATTGGAACACACAAATTAAATTGCTTGGTATATAAGGAAGATAAGAAAATTAAAGAAAGCAGGGCCATCCTTCTTAGGATTGTGATTTTTAAAGTCCAAGATCTAACTCTTTTTATTCCTAGCATGGAATGAGAAACAAGTTACAAATTATGGAAGGAAGTGAAACAGTTCTTTAGCTTTCCTGAGTCACATCTTCATAGCATCATTTCTTTTGATTGCTTGAGGTGTTTTGATAGAGAACAGAGTCAATGTCGATGATTTGGGTACTGTTGTTATTCTGAATTCTGGGCATTTGTTTAGTTTTATCAGTTTATAATGTCTGGAGCTTGAGGGACACAAAAAGGAAGTGATTAATTCTTCAGTGGTAGGGAATGGGTATGGAGGCTGCAGATCAAGAATGATGGGTGATTTGTGCAGATTTCACAGTTACTCTGTGAGAAATGATTTAAATGTTGTTGGTGAAGGAGAAGAGGCAGACCATTATAGACTGGGAAGCATTAGCAAAATCACTGTTTGGGATAGTGGCAGGAGGATAAGATGTAGTGATGGATAGAACTCATGGGGGAAAAAAGGAGAAGGAGAAGAATCAAAGATACTGTCTTACACAATTAGGTGACTTGCAATAAAAATACGTTATAAGTTTGGGAAGGAAAAAAAATCATAATTCATTTGGCTTTAGACATGTCAATGTCAGGGTTCATGTAAAGTAAACCATTTTGGAAAAAAAAATTGCAAAATCAAAGGAAAACAGAATATAGTAAAAGTTTTTAAGTAAAATACAAAAGTTTTTAAGTAAAATTATGCCACTGTAAGTAATGTTATATACTGCTCATAAAATTATGAAAGCGATTCAAGTTGGCTGGAATAAGACTGCTGTCACAGGTATTAAAACATGGCTCCAATAATGATAAATGGCAATGTATGGTATACAGCAAGTTATCTCAAGGTGTTGGTGCAAAAGCGAACCTTATTTAACCATGTTATTAATGAGCTAGAAGAAGAATTTAGCAGATGATACTGAAGAAAGATTACAATAACACTAATGGAAAAATGAGGATAAATTTAAATTATAATTGGAAGATGACTATATTCATGGGTAATTAATGAAAACACAAGTATTCAATGGCTGAGGGAAAAGTCTGGAAGGCTGCAAGGACAAAAGAGGCATAGGATATAAATAGGCAAAGATTTTAACTTATTTTACAAAAAAAAAAATAACAAAACTGAGATTGATACATTACAAAGAAGTCATTTTCCCAAAACAGTGCAGTAATAGCCCAAACCCACAACCTTGGGAGTCTTGGTCCACATAATGCAGAATATTAGTAATAATTGGTGAGGGATTTAGAATAACATATCTGGTCAGCCAGTCTGATTAGTAATTCTCATGCCTTTCAAAACTCATACGAAAGGCAACATTTTACATAGTAATTGTGCAGCTCTGAAAATAAAGTAAATTGAATTTTGAGAACCATGGCTCTTACTTTTCTTCTAGCATTTTAGATAACTGTATATATCCAATGAAATATTGCTAAGGTAAGGGTAAGTGTGAAAGTAAATTTTCTTCTCTGAATATGTATAAGGGGAATTATTTCTAAAAGTACTTTACTTTAAAAAAATCTGTTTCATTTAAAATTAATCTTGGGGTATAAACTAAATGGAGAGCCTTTTCTCATCTTTGCTCTTTTTCTTTTTTATATACATTTTTTTCTGACTATATAGTAGCATCTATTATTAAAAAAAAGATAACATAAAAAAGCACAAATAAGTAATTTAAGTTACTCATAATATCATCATTTAGAACCACCCTGAGTTAACCTTTTAGTGTTGATTCATCCAATCTATTTTCTGTACCCACAGAAAAACAATAAAATTGGAGACACTTCAAATATTGTTTTGTAAGCTTCTTTTTAATTTAATAACAAATGATGAAAAATTCCATGCTATTAAGTTGTCTCCTATAACATGATATTAATGATTACATAGTGTTCTATTACATAAATGTACCATATTTTACTTAATATCATATTTTTTGCATGTTTCTTAGAATTTTTAGCTGTTATTAATAACAGTGATGAACATCCTTTTACATAAACTTTTGCCACATGATCTATTATAATCTAAAGGGTATAATGTAATTCCTAAGAGTGGAACTGTTGGATCAAAGAGCATTACTGCCTTTTTATAACATTGAATGTGTATTCCCAGTATTCCTTCCATATAATTTGAACCAGGGCATGAAATGCCTACTCACCACCTTCCTTGCCTAGATTGCTACTCACTGAGCATGTTTATACACAAATAGCAGTAATAATGTCTTATATATGTTTAGTATCCATTTCGTTCTAAAATATTTTCTAATTTTGTTCTAACAAAACTTACACAAAGCATATTGTACATTATGCTAATTCCTGCTAGTTAATATTTTCACAGTGAAGAACAATATTTAAAGGAAAGAAACTACGTATTTGACATACTAAAAACAATCTATGCATTTAAACTACAATCATAAAGTCACAAGATTACAAATTTTAGAGAAAAGTGAGGCCTAGAAATGTCAAATCATGGTAGAAAAATCAAGGGTCCAGTCTATAAAGTTAGTTGTTAAGCAGCACATATTTGGCAAAGGTCAAGGTGATGCAGGGAAGTATAACACAGGCAGTTAAGTATAAATAAGAATATATGGGGAGAAATACACAGAGAACATAAAACAAGATAACAGAAGTGAACTGGACATTTTAGAACCAGATCCTGAAGAAATTAAGGAAAACAGAGAAGTCTAGAATTGGAACATCTAGGTTTGAGTCTTTATTGGGCTCCTTAATTGTTAAGTGACCTTATATTTCTGTAAGCCTAATCTTTCTCATCTGTAAAATGAGCACAATAATAGCAGGAATAATGTAAGCTGTAAGTATTGCTTTGTGGATTAAATGATATAATACTTTTGGTGATGCTTTCTACATTTTAAATCAGTGAGAAAGGTTAGTTATTATTGGGGTGAAGGGAAATGTGATGAACAGGTCAAAAAAAAATCTGGGAGGTCAGAAAGAAGTTAGGAGACATATGATATAAAGTTAGGAGACATATGATATATGATATAAAGGACTTTGGAAGGGCAAGGAAAAGTTTATATGTGACAATTCTATTTTTATTTTAAATACTTCATTATTTTCTTATAATAGAAGTCCCTCTTGTCCACTATATAACAGTAGAAAATAAAAGCACAGAGAAGAAAATAAAAATCACCTTCACTTTTACAATCCAGGAATAACTGTGCTAAATGCTTGGTTCAAATTCCATTTTTTTTTTATTTACTAGCAGTGTGACTTTGAATAAATTGCTTATGTAAAAAGAAGATCATAATCATAATAATAACAGTGGTTAGCATTTATTGTACACTTTTCATTGTCAGACCTGTAATCAGAGTTCCACATTGATTAATTCACTTAGTACTTCCATCAACTCTATGAAATAGATCTTATAATTATCCCCATTTACAGAAGAGGAAGTTGAAGCTTAGAAAGATTCAGTAACTTGACAAGTCATACAACTAATAGGGGGTAAATAAAATGGGAGTGTATTTATTTGACATTAACAATCACATACTCTCACCCATGTCCCACATGAGTGGTGGAAATGCGGTTCTCCTTGGTGGAATGGCCTGGCTGAGAAATAAAAGCTAAGAAAAATAGAATGATGAAAAACCACAGGACACAGAAAGATGGAGTTTCTAGACTCTGGCAAAATAGAGCCCATGCCTGCTTTATTTATATTAGGAAACATCAAAGCCTTTCCATAGAACATTCTTCTCCAAAAAAGGTTAAAGGTGGGCTGTTCAGTTCCCAATGGTTTATGCCCATCTCTAGAGCTACTATGAGGGATCTTACTAACAGAGTGGAGATAAAGGTCACTTGCATTGGGCAATCTATTGCCCTGGGAGAGCCAAGGAGAATTCTCAATGCCAAACCTAAATCTCCCTGGCTACCACACTAAGAGAGGATCCTCATGTAATTCATGGATGGCTTTCCAGAATGTATAAGCAAGATATATGATTCAGGTCAAGTATGGAAATATATATAACCATTTGGTGACAATAGCTAAGAAAAGTTTTAGGAAGTGTGCAAGGAGTAGACTTAAGAAAAAAGAAAATATGGTCTGTAAATAATGCCAGTCTTTCCTGATTATCTATCTATCTATATGAAGTATCTGTCCTACACACGTGGTTAATGACTAATTGAAAACGAAAGTTTTCCAGAGACTTGCAGTCCAAGAACCCTTCTGTTAAAGCCAGTGTTTTCCAAAGAAACAGATCAAACAGGAGATTTATTCTCATTTTCTTTCTTTCTCTCTCTTTCATTCTCTGGTTCATGAAATTATGAAGGCTGAGAAATTTAATGATCTGCCTCTGCAAGCTGAAAACCCAGGAAAGGCAGTGGTTTTGTTTGAAGGCTTAAGAGCTGCAGAGCCAATAGCCAAGTCTCTAGGCCTGGGACCCAAAAGCACCAAAGGTGGGAGAAGACCATTATTTTAGTCAGCTTTTTCACTGCTATGACTAAAAGACATGACCAGAAAAATTATGGAGGAGGAAAAGTTTATCCGGGGGCTCACAGTTTCAAAGGTCTCAATCCGTAGATAGCCAGCTTCATTCCTCAGGGCTCAAGATGTGGCAGAACAACATGGCAAAAGAGTGTGGCAGAGGGAAGCAGTTCACATGGTGATCAGAAAGAAGAGGGAGAGAACTCCACTTGCCAGATTCAAAATATATACCCCAAAGGTGTGCCCCCAATGCCCCACCTTCTCCAGTAATACCTCCTGGCCTTCAGTTACCACTCAGTTAATCCCATTAGGAGGATTAATTTACTGATTGGGTTAAGACTTTAAAAATCCAATCATCTCTCCTCTAATCTTCTTAGATTTTTTTCACACATGAGCTTTTGGGGGACAACTCACATCCAAACCATAACAACCATATTTTTTTAAGTCTAGTCCTTGCATACTTCCACTGAAGCAGTCAGGCAGAAAGCCAGTGAATCCTTCCCTTCTCCACCTTCTCATTCTACTCTGGCCTTCAATGGATTAGATAATGCCCACCACACTGGGAGGCCAATCTGCTTTATTCAGTCGACGAATTCAAATGCTAATCTTTTTCAGAAACACACTCACAGAAGAACACCAAAAATAAAGTTCAACAAGATATGTGATTTGGTGAAAGTTGACACATAAAATTAACTCTCACATTTCCCTTACACAGGGAGCCACATCTCAAATGGTCTGAAATGAAGCACACGTTAAAACTTGTTTGTCTTTCTAAGGGAAATTATGCAATATAACATTTCAACTTATTAGGGCACGGATTGGCAAACTTTTCTGTAAGGACCAGATAATGGATTCTAACAGGATTCTTCTATTCAGGTCTCTTCTACTTTACATGTTATGAATTGAATGTTCCATTAAGTGAGCTATTCTACTGTTTCTCCAAAATATTATCTTTTGCTTTTTGTCATGTAGATGATGCCCTTCTTTTCTTTCTATAGCTGATATTATCAAAAACCTTTTCCTATTTTCCTATTTGTTAACTTCTATGTAATTCTGAAGGAGGGCTTCAGTACATTTTGACATATATGCTCAATCTACTGTATTTCTCCAGAATCTGAAGAAAGTTTTTTAGGCTGAAGCTAATTATACTAGCAAAGGCTGCCCAGGTATTCCCTACAGCCTCTTGTTTATAGTCTTCCTCCAGCCTCTACTTGAAAGAAACAACCTCATTTTCAGACCATGGCTAGATGGAGGCTAATTTAGATAGAGCACAGGATTAGGAGTTGAGACATAATTTTTAGTTTCAAATCTGTCACCAGTTATTTGATGACATCATATAAATTATAAACAATTTAGGCAAGGTTTCTTAACTGGGGGTTGGTATAGATTGATGATTTCCAAACCAAGACCCATGCATTGTGGGCCTTTTACCAGTTTAACTGGGGATTTTGGACACTATAATGGAGATAATGGTCTTGGTTTTTCCAACTATCAAAAAAAAAAAAGAAAGAAAAGAAAAGAAAAAGGAGAGAATGAGTGGATACTTTTGTTTCTCAATTTAAACTTCTTTACCCATAAATTTTTTAAAAATCTTTTTCCATTTTATGGCCAGTGAGATTAGCAGATGAAAAGCAATTATGAACAAGTTTTTTTCATTTGATATATTTGGAAATGGTGGATTATTTCAATTTTGAGGACATGTGTGCTCATGGTAGTGATTTTATATTTTATACATTTACTCATATCCTCTTTAAATAAAACTGTTCTCAGTTCACTTGGTATTAAAATATATCAATATTTATGGTATTCTGGAAAGAATATCATGACTTCCAGGTGTTTCCCATATGAGTAAGTTTGAGAACTGCTGTTAATATGTGTTCGTGACTTAAGATTGTATAATATAACTGTATTTTCTTCTGGAATAATTATTCTCAATTCATATGAAATTAAATATATCAGTATTAAAAAATACATTACAAAGAAAACAATGTATTACCACATGCTTTTCAACTTGACAAGTCTGAAGCTGAGACATTCTATAAATTTTCTCCCACCTCTTTTAAAAAATTCTTCATTTAAGAATGGGAAAAAAATCTTTACCACATGCCCCTCAGATAGAGCATTAATCTCCAGGATATATAAAGAGCTCAAAAAACTTAATACTAAAAACCAAAAAACAAAAAACCCAATCAATAAGTGAGCAAAGGAGCTAAACAGACATTTCACAGAAGAAGTATAATCAATCAACAAATATATGAAAAAAATGTTCAACATCTCTAGCAATTAGAGAAATGCAAATCAAACCTACACTGATATTCCATCTCATTCCAGTCAGAATGGCAATCATCAAGAATAAAAGCAACAAAAAATGTTAGTGAGGATATAGGGGGAAAGGTACACTCATACATGCTAATGGGACTGCAAATTGGTGCAACCACTCTAAAAACCAGAATGTAGATTCCTTAGAAAACTTGGAATGGAACCACCATTTGACCCAGCTATCCAACTCCTCAGTTTATATAGAAAGGACTTAAAATCAGCATACTACAGTGACACAGCCACATCAGTGTTTATGGTAGCTCAATTCACAGTAGCTAAACTATGAAACCAACCTAGATGTCCTTCAACAGATGAATGGATAAAGAAACTGTGGTGTATATATACAATGGAATATTACTCAGCCTTAAAGAAGAATGAAGTTATGGCATTTGCTGGTAAATGGATGGAATTGGAGAATATTATGCTAAGTGAAACAAGCCAATACCAAAGAACCAAATGTTTTCTCTGAAATGTGGTTGCTAATTCACAATAAGGCAGGGGAAGAATAGAGATAATATGGACTAGACAAAGGAGAGTGAAGTGAGGGAATTGGGCATGGAATGATAGTAGAATGAATCTGACCTTGTTACCCTATGTGCATATATAATTACATGACCTGAGTAACTCTACATCATGTACAACCAAACAAATGAGAAGTTATACTCCATTTATGTATGATATGTCAAAATGCATTATACTGTCATGTATAACTAATTAGAACAAATTTAAAAATACATAAAATTCTTCATTTATAAAAGTGTCTTCTCAGTTGTTCCTCTGCTTACCAAGTGACCGGGACTTCAGACAGGTTCCAGAGGCAACATCCTTCCATGAATTCACCAGCAAACAGCTTGGTATGTGCAACACACAAAGTTCCATCAGGGATGCAGACTTACTACAGTGTGAGGATTTTTTTTATAGAAATTAGACTTTATACAATTGTAGGTGATGACATCTCTGTTAGTCAGAGAATGGGAACTCTTGGGCTTGGATTCAGGGGAGTGGTTGGACTCAGCTGGGTGATGGGGTGGAGAGGACAGTTGCTGAGTATATCCCTCAGAGGGACAACAGGGCAGCCAGAGAGATTGTGGGATTTGTCTGGATTCCAGAGATATCAAAATATGAAAAAAGGGGCAAGTTAGACTCAACAAAGTCATTTCTTAAAAAGGAAACTTAATATTTGTTACCAAAACCAGTAAGGTAATATAGCTTTCCGAAATACAAGTAAAAAGAAACACAATGAAGTCTATGATGTTGTTAAATTCCAGCTAGCTGTTATGACTGGGAAGAGCTCTCCACCTGAGGTGTGCTCTAGAGAGGGAAATTTGTCAATGTTTGATAGATGTTAAATAACATTAGCACCAAATGGAGACTTTCTCCTTTATTGAATTGGAAGGGTTGGAAGAGTGTAATTTAGTGCTAGGTTTGGAACCATCTAAAATCATGTTAGTTGATACCACCAGTGGTTTCCAGCTTACACTTTGGAAAACAGAGTGTAAATTCTGTCCTTGATCTTTCTATTTATTTTCTAGCAAATGCAATAATGAGTAGAACAGAAAGACCAAACAGAAGATGTAGGCCAGGTATATCAGGGATGGATGGATGGAAAGAAACTGGAATTGGAAAATGGGTCCTTAGATAAAGTCAGAAGTTGTAGAACAGTCTGCCAGTCTGAATATTTTGAAGCACTGCTGTTTTAGTTTTCTATGGCTTCTTGACAATAATCACAAACTTAGTGGTTGAAGACAACACCCCTCTATTAGCTCTGTTCTGTAGGTCAGCAGAGTTTTGTTGAGGATCTTGTACAAGGTGTGAACCATGCTGAGTTCTTATGTGAGCTATCTGGGGAGGTATTTGCTTCTGAGCTCACTGAGGTTGCTGGCAGCTCTTTGTGACAGCAGGATTGAAGTTCCTGTTTTCTTCTTGGCCATCTGCCAGTGTCTCTGGAGGCCTTCTTTGTTCTGATCATTGTGTAAGGCCCCACCCATCATCAAAGCTAGCAATGTCTCCACGAATCCTGAGGCTTTGAAGTTCTCTTTCTGCCACTCCTCAGAAAATCTACCTTTATAGGGCTCATGTGATTAAATCAGGATTTTTACATCTGTAAAATCCCTATACAATAGTTGTAGATTCATTTTTGATTGAATAACTAGGGACAGGAATCTTGGTAGGCCAAGTTTAGGATTCTTCCAACCATGATTGTCTTCCAGGATCAAGCTTGATTGCACAGAAGTGAAATGGAGACCCTTGAGAAGTTTCAGCAGTAACTCTGGACAGAATTAAAGTGGACCTTGAACCAAAGTCTGTCTTCTAGCGGATAATGTTACAGCAAGGCTCCAGAGCAAATCACCAATCATAACAAAAACAGAGGGTTAACTTTCTATTTATTTTTATGCAAACCCAAGCCACTTCATAGTAATCCATAAGTGAATTTCACTTAAAAGTAACAATTTGACAAAATTATAAAATGTCTAAACATCTAAATACTGAGATATTTGTAAATGCAAAGATAAATTTTATTTTATTTAAGTTTGTTGTTATATCTCAAACAGAGGACAATTGTCATAATCAGGTTAGTTCTCTCATCCTTATAAAACTAATTTGTGGGATAAAAACAATGATACTTGAATGTACGAACTACATACACACATACACACTTTTATCTGATTCTGTTTAAAAGCTGTAATTATCAACAGCTGACTCCCACTTTATTATTTGGAACTCAATCACTGTAGGAATGCAGATAAGTTCAAAGATACAACAGGATTCTGAAGCCAAAACACACTAACCTCATCCTACTGAAAGGAGACTGTTGTGTCCCACTGAGATGATGGAGTTCGGGCTACAAGGAAAGTTCAGGCAGAAGGCTGTAGTACCTCCCTGCTCTGTGGTGCTCAACTTCTATCTGGCGCTCCCTGGAGCTGGGAATTTACCACAGACATCGCCTTGGGGAACAGTGTTAGCAGGTGAGAAACTGCAGAAACAAGCTGCTTCTCAGCGACTCCCAGATACCATCAGAATGCAAGAAAATAATTAAAATCCTAATTAAGTAGTTTCTCATCTGGCTTATTTGAAGACGCTCCAAAATGGTCAGATTTAAGGCATGGCAAACAGCTGAAGTGTTAAATTTGCGGGTTAGTTAAAACCTTTGTCAGGGTCAGGTTTACATAAGGAATGTAAAGTAGAGAATTGGGGCAATACATACGTAATTCAAAGGCAAATAATTTTGCTTGAATTGTTTGTATCTCATTTTATCTTTATCTTTCTTTTGTTGATTTTCTATGTTTATAGAATAGCATTGCACAAGGGATAATTCCCATATTCATAAATTGTATAGAGAATATGGGAGATAGGTTGAAAAGAAACCTATGAATACAATGAGATTTGAAATAATTGTCAAACATTTTATAATTTTGGCATTTTTTACTTATAAAATTATATATATTTTACTACTTTACATTAGTTTTATGCTAGATGACTTGAATACAAAATATGTAAAATCTATTAATAATTACAAATGAAATTTAATCATAGCTTTTCATTTTAGATTATGCTGGATAACTTCTTTCAGTTATACTTAACTTTTGTGCCTATAAGAATCCACTAAGAACCATGCATTACTGTGTTACATTACATAGTTTCTTAAGAGATAGTTGTTAAAATTATCTTAAAAATTATATACTAAACTGTAATCTTTAAGCTAGCTGTATATGGGGGTATATGCACATACTATACAGATTTCTTAGTAGTGACTTATAATGTCATTTAGTGGTGGGATGTGTATACCAATATTTGAATTTAAAGTCATATTCATATCATGATTATTGTTAGCTCCTAGCAAATTTTTCAAAAGAACAGGTACCTCCTGTGATTCCCATTCTTTTAAGACTCTAGACTTGTTGGTTTGCTGCTTTGCTGCCGGCAGACTTTGCCACTGGGACTCATCACTTCATTGCTTCTTCTTCTCTGATTCTTCCTCCCACTCTTCCTCTTTTCCAAACATTTTGGTTGGAGACAAGTATATACTTGAAAGTGTGGACTTTGGAACTGAACTGCTGAGTTTGGATCCCAGATGTGCCACTTATAAGCTACATGATATTGGGCAAGTCACTTAATCTTTTTTGCCTGTTTTCTTAACTGGAATACAGGGATTATACAGCATTTACCTTATATGTTACTGTGAAGAATGAATGAATGAAGCATACTGTGTGCACTTTATACTTGTTAACTAATATTATTTCCATTATATTGTTATTTCTGGAATTCTAGTCTATAAAAAAAAAAACCTACTTTCTAAGCCTTGTCATATCCTTTATGTCCTAGCTCCAATTGAAACTTAGACATTTTCCTAAGGACAATGCAAACAACTCAATGAAGATGGCTCTTCCAAGACTAGCTCACCCTGGTTCCAGGAGGATCAATGCCACTTCCAACCTAGCACTCCTGCATTATAAGCAAAAATTCCTCCTTGTTCAAAGCTTCTATCAGTATTTGCTTTCATTTGCCTTTCTTCTACTTATGCTTCCATGTTTTTTTTAAATCTTTTTTTAGTTGTAAATGGACACAATACCTTTATTTTGTTTATTTTTATGTGATACCGGATCAAACCCAGTGCCTCACACATGTTTGGGAAGCGCTCTACCACTGAGCCACAACCCTGGCCCCTCATGCTTCTATGTTTATCACATGGATCATGGTTTTCCTATCTTCCACAAGTTATCTTACTGATTAATTTTCATGTTTGTGCAAAATAGCGGTCTCCAATTAATGATTTCCTTATTCTGATGACCTCTACCTTCTCAATACTTCAGGCCCACCCTAGACATTATTCATCCAGATCTTCATCTCAGAAATTACATACTTAAATATCATGTTCTTTGACCATAATGATGGTCAGTGGAAATGCCAAATAAGCAAATACCCAAGCTAGACTGTGAATTCAATTCTTCACAGTAAAGCTTGTATCTTAATGCTTGCTCATATGCCTTCCCTACAAATCCCATGATAGGAGTTTTAAGATCCTCTTTTAAAATAATTTTTTAGTTGTCAATGGACCTTTATTTACTTAATTTTACTCATATGCAGTGCTGAGAATCAAACCCATGTGCCTCACATGTGCTAGGCAGTGCTCTACCACTGAGCTAGAGCACCAATCCTTAAGATCTTGTTTGACTTATTTGTTGATAGCTTTCCAAGCCTATTAGAGTAAACTGATACCTTATTCTTTTTCTTCTGCTTAGTAGAATCAGAAATAGAGGTTCTTATTGCACATAGTCACACCCAGTTGATAATTAGTAACCAATCTTCTATAATGTTTCAAGCACAATGCACTCGCCATACATCTAATGCTGCTACTCTAAATGGCTTCGTTTCTCAAGGAAAGAAAGGCATAGGTATATCTGAGGTTATTTGCTTAGGCCACATCCGCAGAACCTAGAGAAAAGTCATCATTATCCTTCTCTAAACACTGCACTAACTTTGACATCATGTGACTTCCCAAGACAAATCAGGGATTAAGTGGAAAATCTTATGAGATTAAAGGACACAGAAAGTCGAAGAAACATGATGAAAAGGATATGGGTTTCATTTTTCATTTGCAGATGAGCAAACTGTCACACAGATTGTGAGTTTAGGTCATTTACTTATTTGCTGTGTCTTGGGAAAATCAAGGGTGAGGCTTATTACCCTGTGACCTGAGTTTTCTTTTCCAAAAAGTTTGGAAATTATGTAGAATGCAAAGTCACCAAAAGTCCACATACAAATAAAAATGATTTCCTTATTGGCCTCCCTAAGAAAATTAGACAAGTCTAAGAGATATTTTAGATGGACGGAATTTTAATATTAAAATCAGCTTATAAGGTGAATAGAGTTTGACAGGAAGAGCTAGCATTTCCACATCTGACTCAGGAAAGGCATGGATTAAACACAGCAGATCTGTGCTCTCTCACAGTTCAAACAAAACCTCTCCTCTCCCCTTGAGGGTGGGTTTGGGGACATAAGGTGACAAACACTGAAGCAATGGCAATGCCAAAAATAACACAAAGGGTGGATTAATGAAATGAGGATTATTATTTAACAGACTCAATATACCACAAGAATTATTGCACTCTCACCTCAGGCTTGAGAAAAAAGAGCAGAGGGAGATTAAAGACAATTGTTAGATGAGATGGATGTTGGAGTCCTGTCCATGACACAAGGTTCCAAGTAGAGATTTTTTTTTTAAAGTGAGCAGCATATTTACTAGTTCTTTGGTATTTTTTTCTTGCATTCATTTTTGTAAAATGTTAGTATTTAAGAGTTTATAGATTTTCTTCATTGAAGTATTAAAGCTATTGACAGGTTCTTCATTTATTCCTGGTTTGTAGAGATAAGATTAGGCAATATATATATATAAAGCATGTGAAACTCCTTTCAATAAGCTCCAGAAGGCAGTGAACCATGTCTGTCTCTTTCTTCTACTGTATATTTTATAGAAGGAAAAATGCTTGGTGATCCTGTATCAATCAGCATTCTCCAGAAGAATGGAACCAATGGAAGGTATATGTAATTACAAGGACATCTATCAGGCTGGCTTACACAGTCAGAGGCTGGATAGGTCAGAGAGCCCCACAAAGGCTGTCTACAGGCTGGAGAGCTGGGAAGATCAGCAGTTGCTCAGTCCAGGAAGCTAGAAGCTGGGCAGGGTTGTAGCTCAGTGGCAGAGCACTTGCCTAGTCTATGTGAGGCACAGAGATCGATCCTCAGCACCACATACAAGTAAATAAATAAAACAAAGGTATTGTGTCCATCTACAACTAAAAAGAAGAAGAAGAAGAAGAAGAAGAAGAAGAAGAAGAAGAAGAAGAAGAAGCTGCTGCTGCTACTAGAAGCCTTAGAATCAGAAGGACCAATAATCCAACCCCAGTCCAAGGCTGAAGACATGAAGTCCTCTGGAGATTCCAAGTCCACATTCAGAAGCTAAAGAATCTGGTCTAATATTTGTAGGTGATGGCAGTACCCATTCAAGAAGCCTCAAATAGGTGCATATGCAAACTTTCCACTTCTGCTTTTTGTTCCATGCGGATCCCCAGCATATTGGACAATATGGCCCACATTCAGGCAGGTCTTTCCCCTCTTTCGGATCCTTGTACTAATTGTCTCTGCAAACACCCTCACAGACACACTAGAGGTGTGCTTTACCAGTTCTTTAGGTATTGCTCAATCCAGTCAGGTCGACAACCAGGATTAACCTCACATCTATCCTATTCAACACATCTCCAATCAAAGTTACAGCTTTCTCTGGATCCAATTGACTGTTTCCGTCAATTCTTCTAGGCCCCCCAAATGACTTTTTATTCTTTTCTCTTTTTAGTTATCAAAACCATCATTGTGTTCTCAGAACTCTACTTTCATAAAATCTGATTCCCCTCTTTACATTCCATTAGTCTCAATACCAATTTAAAATCTGAAAATTAGCTGGTCACAATAGTACATGCCTATAATTCCTGAGGCTTGGGAGGCTGAGGCAGGAGGATCACAAGTTCAAAGCTAGTCTCAGCAATTTAGAGAAGCCCTACACAACTTGGTAAGACCCTGTCTTAAAATAAAAAATAAAAAGGGATGAGGATGTTCAGTGCCCCTGAGTTAATCCTTGGTACAAAAAAAAAAATCTGCAAACCACTCTCTTCTGCCTATACTTCCCATTATCCCCCCCAAATCCCAGACACCACAGGGTTAATTAACCTAGGGGGATATCAAGATGAACACACTGTGAGGAGAATAATTTTCATTCTTCCTCAGAATAATGGCAGAGGGCAACTTCCCTAGGTATGGACAAAAGGAAGAGAACAAGTAAGCAAAGATGTCACTCATAGAAAAAAAAAATGTCAGTTTCTAATCACCACTGACAACCCTCATATTTTATTACTATTACTTGTAGATACACTCATGAAAATTGGCATTATGGATGAACAGATAAAGAAAATGTGGTATATATACACAATAGAATATTACTCAGCATTAAGAGAAAAAAATCATGGCATTTGCAGGTAAATGGATGGAGTTGGAGAATATAATGCTAAGTGAAGGAAGCCAATCCCAAAACCAAATGCCGAATGTTTTCTCTGATATAAGGATGCTGATTCACAATGGGAAGTTGGGGGGGGGTGGAGCATGGGAAGAATGGAGGAACTTTAGATAGGGCAAAAGGGAGGGAGAGGAAGACAGGGAGTTGGGGTTAGAAAAGACGGTGGAATGAGATGGACATCATTACCCTAAGTACATGTATGAAGACACAAATGGTGTGACTCTACTTTGTGTACAACCAGAGACATGAAAAATTGTGCTATATATGTGTATTATGAATTGAATTGCATTCTGCTGTTGTACATAACAAATTAGAATAAATAAAACACAAAAAGAGAGTCAATGTGCCTTCATAAAGGGTAGTGTGGAAGCATATGCATAATACCTTACCCATGCACAAGCTTAGTGTAAGAGGAACTCCTGGTAGCAGAAGAAAAGTAGGGCAGACAATCTCCATGGCTTGCAGAAAACAGGTAGAGCTAACTATAACTAATCATAAGGCCCTTACAACCACAACACATGTTGTTCCAGAAGGACCTGTTACTAATGTGATCAAATATGAACTCCTTATTCTAGCACTCAACTTGACATCAAAATATCAAACCAGTCCCCTAAGATAGGATTTCTTACTCATTAACATGAGTCCTCAAGGGTGATCTCCCTCTAATCCAGATTTACACCTGGAATTACCTCTCCTGGACTCTCTCCAACCTACCTATATCCAAGGCCCATTTAAGCCCTACCTCCCAGGTGAAGACTTACATGAATGAAGGTCTCATTACCTCCCCACTTCTCTGACCTCCCCTGGCAGATACGGTCTGATTTCTCACCTGGCTCTTAATATACACATACACCATTTTTAGACATTTTCTTTGTATCTTCATGTTCCAGATAAAATCACTAGTTCCTTAATTTCAAGTTCTAAGGTTGTAATTAGGTATAAGTCTAATGGCACCTACTTCACGACAGATGGTGAATATCAGCATTTCCTGATTACTGAGCCACTATCAGATGCTTGAGTTGGTAGAATGAAAAATGTCTCAGTTCTAGTGATGGTTAGTAGAAACTAGCACTTGTTTAAAGACTTCAAAGTGAGCATTCTCTGAGTAATAAACTCCGCCGACAATCAGACACTTTATAGCTCCAAAGTAATGGGTCTGCTGGAAGAAATTCCAGACTCAGTACCTGGATTTCCAGAAGCTGATATGTATATTTTGTTTTTGGAATTTATCTTGAGAAGCCTAAGGGAGCTAGAACATTCACAAGACCTCTTTCTTAAAGGAAGGTAATCACATGAACAGTACTTTATATTCCACTTACATTGTCAAGTAGTCTTTGAACAACCTTGAGAGGTAGAGTGGTAAGTTATTAAAGACCAAGGGGCAGAGAAGATTAACTTTTTTCCACTCACTCTCAATTAAGGAACATCACATATTTTCTACTTCTTCTTGGATACCTGGACACTGATCATAGGATTTTATAATACCTGAGAACTCGGTCTCCAGAATGCCTAGACCTAACAACAACAACAAAAAAAAGCTGAAAACTTCCTCCCTGGCATTCTGTAACCTCTCCAAAGCCCTCGTTCTCTCCTGGGCACCCAGTCTTTTACATCAGCCAAGTCCAGAGGTCTCAAGGGTCCCAAACCACCACCTTCACATGCCATGCATAATTAACGCTGCCAACCAGAAAATTACCTAAAAGCATGCGTGCCCTTATGCTACAGTTAGTAAACCAAGACCACTCAGGTTTTTCCAGTGCACAGCACTTTAGGATCCGCGAGGAGGCCTTCATTGGCTGGGTCATTTGGTGCTTTCCCGACAGCCCGGGACGCGGGATGGAAAGTCGCCTCTACGAGGGGAGGCCTCCACCCCGACGGCTTCCTTTCCTCCTTCCTAATCCTCAGGCGGGCGTTTCCCCGCGCAGCGGCCTGGAGCGGGTGGGACCGCTTTTCCTCGCCTCAAGTACGGGGCACAAGGACTGCAGTTTAAGCAAAGGGGACAGGGAGGCGTGGCTCTCAGGACTCCAGGGCTGCGTAGAGAGAGAGGAGAGAGGAGAGAGAGAGAGAGAGAGAGAGAAAGAAAGAAGGAAAGAAAGAAAGAAGTAAGGAGGGAGGGAGGGATGGAGGAAGGAAAGAATAGAAAACAAAGAAAAGAAAAAGAAATACCTACACGGGAGCCACACCGGCTTTCCGTGGCCGCCCAGCGGCCGCACACTCTCTTCTCGCTTCAGCCGGCCGGAAGTGGGAAGGGGCCGCCGGCGGGCAGGGGGAGAAACTTGGTCTCCCGGTAACGGCCTCGGCGATTGGCCAGACCGTCTGCGCCACAGCCATTGGCCAGGCGCTTTGCCAACGCTCGGCACCGCGACTGCGGCTGCGCGGGAGATTGAAATAGGCGGTGCTACTAGCTTTCCTTGTCTGTGGTCCTGCAGCCGGCCTGCGTCCTCTCGCCATGGATAACCCGGAAAATGTCTTTCAGTGAGTGTCCAGCTAGTGGAGTGTGGGCGCCGCGAGCTCATGATCCCCGACTCTGGGCCCCTGAGGGGGCTGGGACAGTTAGGGCTCTGGCCCTCCGCCCCTGGGCCCTCGGCACGGACCTGCCTGCGTTCCTGGTCTGGGCCTCCCCTCGCCTCAAGGCTGCGGGCCACTTCCGAGTCACCGAGTAGAGGGTGGTCCCACTGAGACCCTGGCGACTCGAGATCTGCGGCCACGCCGAGCGTTTAGGGGCCTTGCGGCAGCTTGGGAGGTCCTTGGAGGTCTTGCTGTTCCTTAAGGAAACCTATCCACGGGCATGGGGCGCTGCTGTGGGAGGAGAGTGTCCGGTCCACCAAAACCCCGCCCTGCGTGTCTTAAGTCACTCATTTAAAAATTATACGACAGAGGGAGAGAATATACAATAGCTCTCTTACTCATAATCCTACTGCTCTTTTAAAAAGTCTTTAGTACACAGCACTTAAATGAAAAAAGTGCCTTGCTTATTGTCGACTCATCTATTCTGTCCCGCTAACGGTTGACAAGTTCCCATAGCCTGTGTGACTTGCCCAGCCGGTGATTAAAAAAAAAAAAAAAAATTTGATACGGTTAAATCATATGTGGCAGAAGTAAAACGGGTTAGTTTTGCCAGATATTTGGGGATCACAAGACCGAGGTTGTCAATATACTCAAAACAAAAATCTTTTTAAGACTTTTTCTTTGGAAGTCCTATCCCTGTACCCCCATTTTTAAAGGGAAATATGTATTTCAGCCCTTATTTTGACTTTCTAAAGACTAATTTGCTCTAATGAACGGGTTGATTTGTTATTAGTTTATTTAAGCCATTTTCCTGGAGAATGTGGTTGGTGTGAACATGAACTACTTTGGGAAAAGGTTATGTTTATTACACATTTTGGAGGAAGAGTTCTGGCATTATAGGGATTTGTTCCTCTGTTATGAGGCATGAGAAAGATTCAAATTTACAAATAATCATTTTTAAGGTTTAAAAATGAATAATATATTTGTATGGTTTTAGAAAGATTTGGAAAGTATTCACTGACAATTCCTGTACCTGTCTACTCTCACCCTATCATATGTATCCTTTGTTTATTTATTTATTAGTTTTTTTTAAAGTGATTCTTCTTAGACATATAAATACTTAACGTTATTAAAGTGTATGTATATGTATGTGTCTGTATGTGTACATTTCATGCCTTCATCTCACATGAAATGTAGCAGAGCAACTCCGTTCTTTTTTTGCCTAAGATATCCTTGGAGATTTTTATCAATACATAGCACTCTTTTTTAAAAATTTTTTTAGACAACTGTTTAATATTGCATGTACCATAATTGATCCAAAAATCCTCAATGACAGACACTTGGGTTGTTGACAATATCTTGCTGTTACAAACAGTGTTGTAGTTAAAAAAAAAAAATGTACATAATGGCAATGGTATTTTGCATATACCCAGATGTAACAGTTTTCTAGATTCCTGTAAGTGTTTTACCTGGATGAAGAGCAAATCCATCTGAGATATTGGTAAGATACCTACAAGCAAGATTTGAGTGTGCCTGCTTCCATTTCTTACCTGTGTACTTTTGTTGTGTTTAAAATTTTTGTTTGCAAAATCAGTGAATTTCTCTTGTGAGAGAGGTTTAACATCTTTTCAAGTTTAAGAGCCATTTGTATTTCTTTGTGAAATGCTTTTTAATCCCTTTGCTCATTTAAAAAATTGGGTTTATAACTTTGCTTCTCAATTTTTAGAAGTCCTTTTGTTTTTCCAGTTTATCATTTCTCTTTTGACTTGGAAAGTTTTAAAAAATTTTGTTTATTTGTCATGTAGAAGCATTTCATTACTATATAGTTGAAGTTTTCTGGCTTTTCCTATCATGGCTTCTGGATTTTTAGTCTTAAGACACAATGATTTCATTTGTCTGTGGAGGTGATAGCTAGAATATAATTTAAGATTCTCTACTTTCTGAGGGTCCTTAATTGAGTGTGTGGAATAAATTGACAATAAATAGATTAATAAGGGGAAAGGTATACAGATTTTATCCTGTGCAAGACCCTGGGAGCATCAAAATAAAAAACAGAAGGGAAATGAGGAGTTAAGGTGGACTTAGAGAAAATCGATCTGTTTACCTTGCTAATATGAATTGATGCAAGTTTTTCTTAGAATAGTTTTTCAGAGCCATTTCTGCCTGCAATTCTCTGACTATCCACCTTGAAATATGCCAAATAAGTATTTTGAGGTGGGTGTTCTTGTCTCTTACCAAAGTATTCTTTAAAATCCCTTTTTCAAAAAAAAATCTAATGATTTCTCATATAGAAAACCTAGGAGACCTTCTCATCTTGATTCATACCCAGAACACAGTCCCATCAGGAAGTCCTTTCCTTGCCCTAAGAGAGGTGCCGAATTCCCCACATGTAGTCCAACTCACCACCAGTCACGGGGGTGTTTCAATAGCTTCCTATCCCTACCATCTTCACATGGAGGAAGGAAGACTTTTAAAATGCAAATTAGAACTTCCCCAGCTTATCACACTAAAGCCACACTGGCTCACTTTCTGTTCCTGGAAGAGGCTGGTTCCTGAAGTTCTCTCAGCCTTGACCATTTTCTCCCAAGATAGCTCTGTGGCTTTCTGGTGGTATCCCGTCAGTGCCCTCAGAGGCAGGCCTTCCCTGACCACCCTACCTGAAAATAGTAACTCTTACCCCTTCTATTTGGTTTGTTTTTTCTTCTTGGTACTTAATGTAACCTGACACTATTTAATTTCTTTTTGCTTGTTTGCCCCACTAGCACCTGAACTGCCACAAGAGTTTTGCTTTGCTTGGTTGATTTTTTTTTTTTTAAGATGTGTTTGGGTATTTGGAAGTCAGGGAAACAGTTCTATGGGAATTCTAGTGACTGATTCATGAAAACTGCCAATCACCTTTTCTTCCTCAGGAACTTTGTGTTACATTGGGGCCCAGGAAATGAACTCTATCTAGAGTGTCCAGTTGTGGAATCTTGTCTATCTACCTGCTGGCAAGCCCTTATTGGATCTTATTCCAACTCAGTCTCCGCTGTGCTCCTGGAAAGCAAGAGAAGGGATCTGAGCAGGGTCTAGCTTATATCCCACTGTTGGGAGAAGGGGCAGCAAGTTTCCAGGCACTGACCCTCAGGGTGGCTAGCAACCCTGGGGACCAGGGACAGAAGCAGGAGACTCTGGGATAGAGCTAGGGATGAACTTTCCTCTGGAAAAATACTGTTTTGAGTTTTTTGACCACCTCTGAGAGCTCTTTTAAATTTTATATAGCTTTTAGGTTGGTATTTAAGGTTTCTATTTTAAGGTATATACATCACATATATATTATATAATATAATACAATATATAGATATATGATAAATATTTAATATAAACATAATATATGATATAAATCATATATAATTAAATATTTTGCTCTTATAAATTATCCATAATTTTCATGTGCATTCTTTTATTTGTTCTAGAATGTTTGAAGCCCATATGCAGAGCTACAAAGGAAATGACCCACTTGGTGAATGGGAAAGGTTAGCATTTGGATTTGGGGGGTAGGGGCATTGTTTTTGTTTTTTCCTTTAAACCAACTATATGTTGTACTATGGAAAATTAACATTATCCATATTTTTCTAGCTATATGCAGTGGGTAGAAGAGAATTTTCCTGATAATAAAGACTACTTGATAATGCTACTAGAACATTTAATGAAGGAATTTTTAGTTACGAAGAGATAACACAATGACCCAAGATTCATCAATTATTGTTTAAAATTTGTGAGTATACTTTCATATCGATAATCAAATCTGTAATAATGTTGAACTTTTGTTTTTTGACCTATATTTTAAGATCTTTTAGACTGCCTTTTATTTTAATTCCTTGTTTCCAGTCATAAATTTTTAAAAGTTGGATTACTAGAGATGCGTATAGCCTTGGCTCTGTATAGTGAATCATTGATTCAGTTTTTAAATTCTCCTTTATTTCAAGTTTGCACATGTTCCAACATGGAATAGAAACCAAAAAGTAAAAGAGGGTTTGTTGGGTAGGAAACGTGATGAGCAGGAAACTCCCAGGTGCCAGGAGAGCTCCAGGGAGTAAACAGTGGGGAGCATTCTGGCTCTCAGGAACTACACTTAGTACTAAGGGGAGAATGAAGGCTCAGGCCTGAAGATTGCATCTCTTCGACCTGGAAGTTAAAGGCTTGGAGATATAAAAAATCACGAGTGGAGTGGATAAGGCAAACATGAATTCGTTCGCTGAATTACAGAGTTCTGGTTGGAGGCACCTATGGACCTTGAGCAAGCTCAGAGCAAGACACAAGTAATACTTCATGTGATGGGTTTTTATAGACTTACTGTCTAAGGAAATAGTTTGGGTAATTTTGGGGATATTGAATGTCAAGTAAAGGAATGATCCTAACTTAGGCTTGTGACCAGAGAACCATACACACCTTTGCCTACATAGTATATCCTCAAGCCTCCACAAATATAGAAAGGTGGAGGGCCAGCTAGATTCTGGGCTGACCCAGATTAGCAGTTTTGTGTTTTATTTTTTTTTTGTTTTTTAATTTATTTTGGCATTTATATATTTTTAAAATTTTTAGTTGACACATAATAATTGTTCACATTTATGGGATACAGTATCCATCACCTCATAAATTTATCATTTCTTTGTGTTGGGAACATTCATTCATAAATGCCAGTTTGGCTCTGTCTCCTGCATGCACCCCTCTATTTTGAAATATTATTTGCCAACCATAGTTACCCTACTATGCTCTAAAACATTAGAAATTATTCTTGTTATCCAACTGCACCCCTGTAGCTCTTAACATCTTTTTTTTAATATTTATTTTTTAGTTATTGGTGGACACAATGTCTTTATTTTACTTTATATAGTGCCGAGGATGGAGCCCAGGGCCTCACACATGCTAGGCAAGTGCTCTACCTCTGAGCCACAGCCCCAGCCCAGCTCTTAACATACTTCCTCCACCCTTGCCTCATTGTTCTTCTGTGCTTTTCTTCTGGGTTCCTGTAGGCTGAATACAACAGTGACCCACATCAGTTTTTTGAGTTTCTGTACAACCAGGGGATTGGAATCCAGTCATCTCCTCTGTACATTTCCTGGGCAGGGCATCTGGAAGCCCAGGGGGAGTTGCAGCAGGCCAGTGCTGTGTTTCGGAGAGGAATTCAAAACCAGGCTGAACCTCAAGAGCTCTTGCAACAGCAGTACAGGTAGCTTCTATGTACAGCTCCTCCTGGCATTTCCTACTTGGAGAGGAAATGTTTGCTTTTACATTGTATTGTTATCTATTTTATGGGGAAACCTTGTGGAAAATTTGGTCACTACAGAGTAAAGAAAAGAAACTGCTCAGAAATGTTACCGTTACCTACTTTCCATAATTATTACATTTGATCATGTTTTTTTCTGTGCTAAGGACTTTTATAGGAGATTCGAATTAGCTAAATAGTTTATCCCA
The DNA here is from genome assembly GCF_045843805.1 of Urocitellus parryii. NCBI lineage: Eukaryota > Metazoa > Chordata > Mammalia > Rodentia > Sciuridae > Urocitellus > Urocitellus parryii. The sequence goes on along the minus strand of NC_135537.1, from coordinate 88,179,059 downwards.
ATTAAATAAGTTCTCCAAAAGATTATTTCTTACAGAATCTTAGTAGATGATCTCACCTATGAAATTAAAAGTAATTCTTCAGTATCACCTAATTTTCAGTCTCTCCCCATCATGTAAAATGATTTTGCTACCATTAGTTTGTTTGAATTAAGAGCAAAACAAGGTCTAGCATTTGGTTGTGGATCTCTTCTCTTTTTAGTATGCACTCTTGCTTGCATTACTCCCCAATGTCAGGCTTAGGAATTGCATATAATTCCACAGAGTTGATGTGTAAAAATGCTGTGAAGTGGCCCGTTTGAGATGTCCTCACAGAGCATGGGCAGTAATGGATCTAGATACCTTTTGAATAAGTGGTCTAAGCTTTGTACTTTCACTTCTTTCTCCCAAATGTTAATATTCATTTTGTTCCAAATGGGTAAAATATCCAAAGTAGGAGTCCAAACACTATTATAACATTTACAGACTTGAGGAATTTTTTTAATATATGTACATCAGATATGAAAATATTCCTAGCATTTTGTCTGACTATATTACTTCAACCTTGGTCTTTATTAACATATAGTAAGTTGTTACCTTTAATTTCTACTTTAATACAGTATATATCAGACTGTAAACTTAAAATCTATGCTAATGCCTTTTCTATCATTTAGTTATTTCAGACACGTCTCACTGAAACCCATTTGCCAGCTCAAGGTAAAATAATACTTTCTGCACTGTCAGATTGTTGGTAATTTAGTTGCTAATTTTTGCTGATTTCTTTTCCCTTTAAAAAGCAAATCCTTCTAGTATTTAATGAAAACTAAACTATACTGTCTCAGGTACTGGGGAAGACACTTTGGTAATAATGCACTTTAAAGGAGACAAATCTACTTGATGATTTCACTCTATTTTGGGGATTTAAAAAACAAAATCAAAAAGAGATACTCTGAACTCCATCTGTTCTGAATTGAATCAAATGTATTTGATGGCAACTTTAGGAAACATGGCAGGGCTTTATTTCCCTTAGAAATAAATACTACATTTCAGCAATTTGCATTGACTATCCTATCCTGATTAAACAACCAGTTTTACAGTTATTTGGGGGTACTTCTTGAACATTTTGATTTGGTCAGAAATTGTCTCTAAAATACTTACTTACAAAACATTTTAGTTCCATTTTCCGAGACAGTGTGATTGAATTGATTTATTTCTTGTGCTGCTTACTGAAAGATCAAGGGGATGTATTGTGTGATAATTTTGGTTACTGTGATTTTTCTCTTATTTCTCCTTATTTTATCCTGTTTTCCCTTATAGCTAGGACCTCAGAACCTCTGCATAATGCTTCAATTTTAAACCAAATGGTACCATCAAAATCAAGTCAAGGAAAGAACTCAGCCTCTATCTCTAAGAATCAGGTAATGGTGACTATTATAGGTTGTACAGAAACTAGGAGTGGTATTGAACGGTCCTCCTGGCTCCTTTCTGTATCCACCTTGGCATCTCTTTTCTTTAACATTGTTTCCTATGACTTAACATCCATGTCAGCTGCCCGTTCCCATGTCAGCTTTCTGGGCCCGTGGCCATCTAACCTAAATTTATACTCAACTCACAAATATAACTTGTTATGGGACCTAAGGGCCCCCTCCATACAACCTCTCCTGTTCACTTCCTCCCCAGCAGTTTTTCTCCTACCAAGATCCTCTTCCTCCTTGTTCTGCTTCCCTCTTTCATAGGCCCAGGATTCCTACCTTGATTCATACCCAACTGGAGCCAGTTTAAAAACCTAGAGCTTCAGCTGTTGGCATCCACAACCTCAGTAATACCAGAAGAAAATTTTAATGGATTTTTTTTAAAGATTTATGGGCTCTTTTTGTTGCAAAAATTATACTACCAATGATGATGCAAACTAAAGCTTTAGCTATTAACTGAAATTTTACCAAGAACATGTAGAAATCTACTGGAGATTAAGAAGCCTTTCTACTCATATATTGTCATATTGATTTATGAGGTAATTTGTGTAAAGTTTTCTTTTCAGTAAGTTAATGCTTCTGTTTGTTTTCTGTATTTTAGGGTTCAGAAGTGTCTGGAGCAATACCTTCAGCTTGTGATAAAGAGTCAAATATGCAAGTACAATCATTGCATAGTTCTATTACTTAGATTCCTTCCAGAATTATTTCCATACACTGTTGTAAGTGATGTGTTTTCCCCTGTAGGGAACAAAGGGTGATCGTGATTTCTAAATCAGAGTGCTCTGTGCCCTCATCTTCAGCAGCCAGAGCTGATGTTCAACAGGTCGTTATGTATTGGAAGGAAAAGCTTATTCATGGAGAATCAGAATTTTCCTTTGAAGAACTGAGAGCCCAGAAATACAATCAACGGAGGAAGCATGAACAATGGGGTATTTGGTCTTATAGTCTTATATTTTGAATTGTTTTTATGTCAATTAAAATAATGAGTAATTACATTTTTGGTCAAATAATTGACTATACTGAAAGACTTCAAAAAATGTCTCTAGCTCGTCTTGTCAGAAGCCTAGCGGTCTCTGTTAAACACCAGCGTAGCAGCTATGTTTGTTCAAGACTTGTATTCACTTATTGACAGCCGAGCCCAAGGCTGAACCAGCCCTGAGCTAGATATTCACGCCAGTGTCACCTTAGCTTTAGTCAAATAGTATTTTAAATGTTTTCAATATTATCTGTATGGAGTTGAACTTCTGTATATAGTTATTCTAAAGCTGTAAATCATTTGTGCTGTGAAAGGAACTGAAGTTCAGAAGAGATTTTCCAAGTTCTGCACCTACTACAAACAAAACATGCTGAAGGAGACCCCTGATCAAAGTGTTGTCTTAGGGGTTAGGGTTAGGGTTAGTTATAGAGACTGCAGAGTAGACTGAGATTTGCTCCCTACAGGGAACAGGGTGTGCCTTAATACCAGCGTTTGCACTTGGCTCTTGCTATAACCATGTGGAAGATGGACCCTTGCTCCACTCGGGACTTTTATACTGTCTATAGTGTTGGACCATATGTACTCCGTGAGCCTTTTTTTTTTTTTTGCTCATTATTTTTCATATTTGGTCAACAACAAAAAGTCAATCAGTATTCTTGGAGGATCCATTTTGAGTTATGCCTGGTAATTTTTTCCTTCACATGCCACAGCCTGAAAGTGTCCAGCCAGAGTCTACTTTGTCTCATGAGCCAGTTTTGGGCTGTGTGACTGACAGCATGCTTGATGCCCCAACTCTTTTACTTTTACTTCCTAGAGAATTGTATCTTTTTTAAAAACTGTAATGATCAATTATTTTCAAATGATTAGCACAACCCCAATTATTTTATGAGAAGCATTTAATAAGATACTGTGCTATTACCAGATAGACTTGATCATCATAAATTTTTACAACTTATACTCTGAATTTAATAGTTACTGTGCTAAGGGCATATAAAGATTGTAAATATGGAAAAGACTAAAAAATGTTGCCATCTTAAAATAGGACTTGCCATCTTAAAATTGGACTTTATCCATTTGTTATGTATTCCTCTGATGAACTGAATTTAAGCTTTGCATATAAAACTTTTTTTTTCCTTAAGTAAATGAAGACAGACATTATATGAAAAAGAAAGAAGCAAATGCTTTTGAAGAGCAGCTATTAAAGCAGAAAATGGATGTGCTTCATAAGAAGTTGCATCAAGTGGTGGAGCTGTCCCAGGAGGACCTGCCCAGTGTCCAGGAAAAGCCTAAGGTACAGACATGCTCTGACCTGGGCGTCCTGTGCCCAGCGGTGGGGATTGTTGGCTCTCTAGGCCCTGTTTTAGAGTTAATTCTAGCTAGTAACTTTCCAAAATTTAAAATTGTGTGATTCAGAAAGACATTCAAATGAAGAATGAACAAAGGAATTTAGAGAATAGAGGGCTGATGTTTCATGTATGTGTGTGTCCATGCTTATATATTCACACATTAGCACTTAGCGTCCTTTTTCTGGCTTTCATACAATAACTATAGACTTCCAATAATTTGTCATCTAGACATATTTCCGTTTGCCATTGTCTTGTGTGGGAAGAAGAAATAGGGATGAATATTACAGCCACATATTTTCTTGAAATTATTTATGAATGGGAGAGATTGGGAATAATTTAAGCTATATTATGTTTGCTTAATCTTCCACATTGTATATGTCTGTCTATGACATAGGATACTTTAAAGGTAAAGCTTATTTAAATGCATGTTTTTAAAATGATAGAAAATTCATGACTGCAATGATTTTTTTTTTAATATTGAATGAAAGGTGTGTGTGTGTGTTATATATATATATATATATATATATATATATATATATATATATATATATATATGCAAAATCTATGCCAGAACATTCACTAGATATAAGTATGTATACCCAACTATGGGGAGCCACTCTGAATGATTTGCACCTTCCATCCTGGAGCCGAGAGGCTTTGACCAGTCACTACATCTTATAGTGACCTGGACATTGCCCCGGTCCAGGAAGTTGAGGGCGTGCCTTCAGATGTAGGTGTGTTGCTCCATGGCTCCTTGGGTTGAATTACACTCATCTGTCCCTTGTAACCCTGCCCCTTCTGGCCTTTTTTGAATGGAACTTTCTAAGAATAAGGGTCCCCCCCAATAAAAGCCCACTTCCGAATGTGCTTGCTCTCTCTCGCCAGCCTCTCGTGACTTTCTCTTGCTCCCCCATTTGGGGAGCCTGAGGCCGAGAGCAGAAAAGCCGTGTCCTGAAGCTTATTTAAAGGTAAAGCGTGTGTCTGTGTTTTATTTGATGTCCCTGGAAATTCACACAAGTGACCTTAATTTCAGCTGCCCACACGGGTCGGGGGAAGACTCAAACATACATGAATATCCATGAATGTTCTTATTCAGTGCTAATTGCTGAAGTTTATCTTTTTTCCAGATATATGCTATGCATGAACACACATAAAAATGAACACAGTTGAATTTTCCATATAAATAAGACTTATTTTCTGCTTTTTCTACAAACATATCTTACAGATCTTTCAATATCACTGCACAGAGACCCAGTTTACCCGCTGCAGCATGGTCTTCTGTCATACTTGCAGCAGGGTAGGTACCAACATCATACAGAGACTGTTACAAACATGATACAAGATTGTTTCTCTAGAAAAGATGGAAGTATAACTGTTGCCTTTGAAGTTTGTGCACCTAAAATACTGTCCTCTAAAAAATTTCATTTTACCTCATATCAATAGTATATAAAATTACTTGTTTCTCACATACACTTTGATAATGTTAGTTATCTTAAGTATTTTCAACCACCTGTTTCTTTAATTACAAGTGGTACTGGACATTTTTAATTGATTTAGTGGCTTTTTGTCTTCTTTTTTCTTTAAATTAACCATAAAACCAGGTGTGGTGGTACACATCTAAAATCCCAGTGATTCCAGAGACAGAGACAGGAGGATCACAAGTTCAAGGCTGACTTCAGCAACTTAGGGAGACTCTGTCTCAAAATAAAAAGGGCAGGGGGTATGACTCAGAGGTTAAGCACCCATGGGTTCAATCCCTGGTACCAATCAAATAAATTGACTTTGATGGATTTGTCTCTTTTTCTATTGGGTTTTTTCATTTTTAATGTTTATTTCAATTTTTATGTAATTTGTGTTTTCCCTTGATAGATATAAGCAATTGTTAAAATAATTATCACATTGTTTTGTTTTTATGTATTTTCTTGCTACTTATCAGTCATCTATCCCCAAATTCTTTTTTTTTTTTTTTTGGCAATTAAATGATATTCTTTTTTTTTTTTAATTGGTCGTTCATAACATTACATAGTTCTTAATACATCATATTACATGGTTTGATTCAAGTGGATTATGAACTCCCGCTTTTACCCCGTATACAAATTGCTGTATCACATCAGTTACCCTTCCATTGATTGACATATTGCCTTTCTAGTGTCTGATGTATTCTGCTGTCTGTCCTATTCTCTACTATCCCCCCTCCCCTCCCCTCCCCTCCCCTCCCCTTTTCTCTCTCTACCCCTTCTACTGTAAATCATTTCTTCAATTTGTATTATCTTGTCTTACCCCTCCTTTCCTCTTATATGACATTTTGTATAACCCTGAGGATCGCCTTCCATTTCCATGCAATTTCCCTTCTCACTCCCTTTCCCTCCCACCACTCATCCCTGTTTAATGTAAATATTCTTCTCAAGCTCTTCGTCCCTACCCTGTCCTTGTTTACTCCCCTTATATCAAAGGAGTCATTTGGTATTTGTTTTTTAAAGATTGACTAGCTTCACTTAGCATAATCTGCTCTAATGCCATCCATTTCCCTCCAAATTCTATGGTTTTGTCATTTTTTAATGCAGAGTAATACTCCATAGTGTATAAATGCCACATTTTTTTTATCCATTCATCTATTGAAGGGCATCTAGGCTGGTTCCACAGTCTTGCTATCGTGAATTGAGCTGCTATGAACATCGATGTAGCAGTGTCCCTGTAGCATGCTCTTGTTAGGGCTTTAGGGAATAGACCGAGAAGGGGAATAGCTGGGTCAAATGGTGGTTCCATTCCCAGCTTTCCAAGAAATCTCCATACTGCTTTCCAAATTGGCTGCACCAATTTGCAGTCCCACCAGCAATGAACAAGAGTGCCCTTTTCCTTGCATCCTCTCCAGCATTTATTGTTGTTTGACTTCCTAATGGCTGCCAGTCTTACTGGAGTGAGATGGTATCTTAGGGTAGTTTTGATTTGCATTTCTCTGACTGCTAGCGATGGTGAGCATTTTTTCATGTACTTGTTGATTGATTGTATGTCCTCCTCTGAGAAGTGTCTGTTCAGGTCCTTGGCCCATTTATTGATTGGGTTATTTGTTATCTTATTGTCTAATTTTTTGAGTTCTTTGTATATTCTGGTTATTAGGGCTCTATCTGAAGTGTGTGGAGTAAAGATTTGTTCCCAGGATGTAGGCTCCCTGTTTATCTCTCTTATTGTTTCTTTTGCTGAGAAAAAACTTTTTAGTTTGAGTAAGTCCCATTTGTTGATTCTATTTGTTAACTCTAGCGCTATGGGTGTCCTATTGAGGAATTTGGAGCCCGATCCCACAGCGTGTAGATCATAACCAACTTTTTCTTCTATCAGATGCCATGTCTCTGATTTAATATCAAGCTCCTTGATCCATTTTGAGTTAACTTTTGTGCACGGCGAGAGATAGGGATTCAGATTCATTTTGGTGCAAATGGATTTCCAGTTTTCCCAGCACCATTTAAAGAAACTTAAAATATTCATCAATCACATCCAATACATCAGATGCACTTCCATTCCCTTTTCTTGTTTTGGTACCAGTACCATGCTGTTTTTGTTACTATTGCTCTGTAGTATAGTTTGAAGTCTGGTGTTGCTATACCACCTGATTCACTCTTCCTGCTTAGAATTGCTTTTGCTGTTCTGGGTCTTTTATTTTTCCATATGAATTTCATGATTGCTTTATCTATTTCTATAAGAAATGCTGTTGGGATTTTGATTGGCATTGCATTAAACCTATGGAGAACTTTGGGTAATATCGCCATTTTGATGATGTTAGTTCTGCTTATCCATGAACAGGGTATATTTTTCCATCTTCTAAGACCTTCTATTTCTCTATTTAGGGTTCTGTAGTTTTCATTGTATAAATCTTTCACCTCTTTTGTTAGGTTGATTCCCAAGTATTTTATTTTTTTTTTGAGGATATTGTGAATGGGGTGGTTGTCCTCATTTCCATTTCAGAAGATTTGTCGCTGATATACAGGAATACCTTTGATTTATGTGTGTTGATTTTATATCCTGCCACTTTGCTGAATTCATTTATTAACTCTAGTAGTTTCTTTGTAGACCCTTTTGGGTCTGCTAGGTATAGAATCATGTCACCCGCAAATAGTGATAATTTAAGTTCTTCTTTTCCTATTTTTATGCCTTTAATTTCTTTCGTCTAATTGCTCTGGCCAGTATTTTGAGAACTATGTTGAACAGAAGTGGTGAGAGAGGGCATCCCTGTCTTGTTCCAGATTTTAGAGAGAATGCCTTCAATTTTTCTCCGAACAGAATGATGCTAGCCTGAGGCTTAGCATAGATAGCTTTTATAATATTGAAGTATGTTCCTGTTATCCCTAGTTTTTCTAGTGTTTTGAACATAAAGGGATGCTGTGCTTTATCGAATGCTTTTTCTGCATCTATTGAGATGATCATATGGTTTTTATCTTTAAGTCTATTGATGTGGTGAAAAACATTTATTGATTTCCATATATTGAAGCAGCCTTGCATCCCAGGGATGAATCTTACTTCATCATGATGCACAGTCTTTTTGATATGTTTTTGTATCTGATTTGCCATAATTTTATTGAGGATTTTTGCATCTAGGTTCATTAGAGATATTGGTCTGTAGTTTTCTTTCTTTGAAGTGTCTTTATCTGGTTTAGGAATCAGGGTGATGTTGGCCTCGTAGAATTAATTTGGAAGTTCTCCCTCTTTTTTTTATTTCCTGAAATAGCTTGAAAAGTATTGGTATTAATTCTTCTTTAAAGGTTTTGTAAAACTCTGCTGTATACCCATCCGGTTCTGGGTTTTTCTTAGTTGGTAGTCTTTTGATGGCTTCTTGAGGAGAAGTGGTGAGAGAGGGCATCCCTGTCTTCCTCAATTGATATTGGTCTGTTTAGGTTGTCTATATCCTCCTGACTCAATCTGGGCAGATCATATGACTTAAGAAATTTATCGATGTCTTCATTATCTTCTATTTTATTGGAGTATAAGGATTAAAAATAATTTCTAATTATCTTCTGTATTTCTGTAGTGTCTGTTGTGATATTGCCTTTTTTATCCTGTATGCTAGTAATCTGAGTTCTCTCTCTTCTTCTCTTCGTTAGCATTGCTAAGCGTCGGTCGATCTGATTTATTTTTTCAAAGAACCAATTTTTAGTTTTGTCAATTTTTTCAATTGTTTCTTTTGTTTCGATTTCATTGATTTCAGCCCTGATTTTAATTATTTCTTGCCTTCTACTACTTTTGCTGTTGTTTTGCTCTTCTTTTTCTAGGGTTTTGAGTGAAGTGCGAGATCATTTATTTGTTGTTTTTTTCTTTTTTTAAGGAATGAACTCCTAGCAATGAATTTTCCTCTTAGAACTGCTTTCATTGTGTCCCATAGATTATGTTGTGTCTGTTGGGATAGAGGGAGTAAGAAGGAGAAAAACAAATAACAAGGAAAGAAAGAGTAAAAAGAGGGCGGGAAAAAGAAAATAAGAGAAAAAAGTAATAAAAGGGGGGAGGGAGGTGGGGCATATGGAATTCCTCTATATTAAATTATTCTGGTGACTCAGTTGTTAAAGACCTTTTTCATGCACAATTCTTGGTTTCACATATGTTGAGGTTTCAAGGACCAGAGGGGGAAGGGTAGAGGAGACTGGATGAATGGATGAAAAGAGAGAGAGAAGATAAAAAAAGAAAGAAAAAAAATGTCTCTCAGAACTCTGTTTTCTTTTCTTCCAGTTGGTGGCATTGTCTATTCCTAGCTTGAGTCTCTGGGTTCAGGGTGGTGGTGGTAGTCAGTATGAGAGGACTTGAGCTTCCACCTGTGGCCTCTCCACTCTTATTCTCTGAGATGTAAACCAGGTGCTTGATCCGCTGAAGAACTAAACTGGTAGCCACGCCCACCGGTTGATGGGTTTTAAGGGTTGGTGGGAGTTTCCGAGATGAGTTCCATCAGTTTTTCTCATAAGGTGTTTGATGAGGTGGGGGGTGTTGGGGAGACCTATGTTTGTCCAGAGCTCGGTCAGGTGACCTCATGGGCAGGCGGCTGGGCCCCTCCTCCAGTTGGGGTGGTCTGTCTACCTCTCTGGTGGGCAGCTGGGCCCCCTCTCCGGGTCGCATGGTCTGCCTACCATGCAGGCGGGAGGCTGGGCTCCTCCTCCAGTTGGGGTGTACAATTATTTTTGATCTGTACTAATTTAGTAGGTAAGGAAATGATGTAGGTCGTTTTAAGTGATATTCTTTGATAACTAGTGTTATTGTTTAAAACAATATTCTAGACATTTGATGTTTTTCCTAACAATTTGTAAGGATACTTTTCGGGCCAGGAATTAACCCTTCTGTCTTTTAAGTTGGTAACATTAGTTCTAATCTATGTACTTGTGAGTAGAAAAAGACCTTTAGTCTAATCCTTCCCACCATGAACCCTGTTTCTGAGGCAGTTCATATACACATGTCCTATTCAGGAAGACGACGCTGCCTATCAAGGGTAGTTTAAGAGAACACCATTGTGAGCGTTTGGTAACATTGATTTATTGGTTTTTTTTCCTCAGTTTAATAAAGAGAAACAAGACACTTCTTAAATACTGATATGACTGCAGAGGCTGGTTATTTTCCAATGGTTAGATGTGTGAATGGCAGTCAGAGCCGGGGTTGGAAGCAACAAAGCATTCGTTATGTTTTAGAGTGGTCTTTTTTCGTCACTGTTGAAAATTTCCAGGTTTTTTAAAGCACCTGGAAGGATAAGGGTCACATGCTTTGAAAGCTCTAATACCTGATAATAACATTCTGGTCTTTGTGGTTTATTTTTGTTCCTTTGTTTGTCTGGCATGAAAGGTGGATTCAGCATGTGTGGGGCTAGGCACAGGTGCTCAGTGGGAACTTGGTGCTCAATGTCTTCCATCACTCAATCAGCAAACCCCAAAGAACTTGGGCGAGAAGCCCAGAGAGGTGCCTCCTGTTGTTCCTCCTGCGGCAGATGCTGTTCCTCCTGCTTTGGTGTCCCCAGCAGTGTGCCAGAGCATAGCTCCTCCTACTCTTTTGACAGCCCAGCCAGTGACAGAGTCCAGGTAAGTCAAAGCCAGTCCTGGAGATGAGAGTGGTGTAAATGGCATCTGTCAGCTTCTTTTTTATGACCTGCAGTATCAAGAGCATTATGTAAGAGATGGCGTATCTCTATTAAAAAATGTTTTTCTTGCAGTACTGGAAATTGAACCTGAGGGTGCTTTATCGCTGAGCAACATCCTCATCTCTTTTTTGGTTTTGTTGTTCCTGAGAGTATGTACTAAGCTGCTGAGGCTGGCCTCAAACTTGGGCTTCTCTTGGCTCAGCCTCTTGAGTAGCTTGGATTACAGGTGTGTGCCACCATACCCAGCTAAAATGATTTACATGAATATGTTGTTGAAAAAAATTATCAAAACATTGAGCCCAAAACTTTCAAACATGTATATTTTATACCTCTTTAGAGGTATCTATCCCTCTTCTAGATTTTAGATTTGTTTGTCTTCATACTTTTCTTCTGAATTATAAATTAAAATTTCCTGAAACGCAAGTCGCTCTGTATTTGAAGAATAAACACCTATAGTTGGAATTGCCTTTTGCCTCCTGGCTGTGGCCAAGGCCTGCAGGGGACATTACTCCAGGCAGTGGCTGGCATGCCCTCGTACTCCTTTTGTCTTCCCACGTAGCAGTATGGGATCGATGTTTGTGACTCCATGTCACAAGCCACCTCCACACTATTGTGAAAGTTTTTTCCCCAATTTTGAGAGTTTTCTGGGTTTCAGATATTAGAATTAACGTCACATCACTTGTTGTGTTTGTTTTTATCTTCAGTCACTTTGACTGTCTTGCAACTTGTGATTTGATACGATATTGTTTAATTAAAAGTGCTTTGTGCTTTTTACTTCACATTTTAATGCCATTCCTTAAGGGAATCCTGGGCAGTATGAGGCGAGGCCCCTGCCCCTAGTGTACTTAACCACAGCTTTAATGCAAGTAGTTTGCATAGCTTTATTATCTTTGTTGGTAGCTATTGTTTTAAAATATGGATGTTAGCCTGTGGCTGTGGGCTCATCAGAAAGGTATTCCCTCAGGTGAAGCACATTGGTGCCTCCACCTTGTTGGGCATCAGTGCCCAGTCAGCCCCTTATGCTGTACAGCAAATGAGCCCATTGGAATTAGGAAGCCATTGTCCTGTCCTGCCACAAGGAGGGCTGGTTGTTGTGGTGCCGAGACACAGAAGTGACACGACATACTAGTGTTCCATGCCTGGCCTTTATCTGTAAGAGTGTTTTCCTCAAAAAGAACTGAAGAGAAAAAAACATTTAATTTATTTACACCGTGGATCTAAGCAGCTCCATCTGTGTTTCAGCAATAGGCTGTGATTGTTGACCAGCTTCTTTTACTATTATTTCTTGAGAGTTAATGAGAAACTCTCTTGTAAGACATGTTGATTCTTGTGTGTCTCAGGGTTTTCTCTTCCAGATGTATGAGTCAGATTGCTCATGGATTCCAGCCACAGAGTGGAACAGAGACCAAAGAAGGTGAGCTTCATGGGGGTCTCTTCATCCTGGCCTGCTGGGGCACACTCCTTGGGCTGTATTGGGGCTATGGGACAGGAAGCCTTCTGACCTTACTAAACCTAAGTGTTAGGAATCCTCTTATTAGAATCCAGGGGTTATTTCAGCCCCAGACTATTGAAAACAATGGTATTAATTGTAAATATCTTATCAGTTCAGAGTTCCTTGAAAGATTAATTTATGCAAGTTTTTCTATTAACTTTCTCAGTACATTAATCTAAAATGAGTCATGTTAGTTGGGTCGAGTAAGAAAGGTGATTCAAAGTTTAACTATGAATACTGTTCTCCTGTCTGGCACCACAGTGGAAGTGTGTGCATAGTTTATTAAATTACCTGGGACAGTGTGGGTGTCCACTTCCCCCTGCAGGTGGCTGTGGCATTCTTTCCATTGACTATTAATGAGGGTGGGTCCTCTGAAACAGCTGGAGACTCATTCTATTCAACTGAGTCTTGGTGTGTGCTTGCTAGATGCTGGGCACCAACCATTCTACATCGTTAGAGATGGAATCTTGACAAAATAATGAAAATCCCTCCAGGAATGAAAGGGCTAATATTGAAGTAAGGGGTTAGATTTCAGAGAAGGTGAACAGGGAAGATGCTGGTGAGGGTGATGCCTGCATAGAGGAATAGGGAGGGAGCTACTCATGCAGCCACCTCGGAGAACCAGTTTTCAAGCAGAGGAACTGCAGATGCAGAGCCCCCAGGTAGGACTATCCCTGGTGTTCTAAGCACAGTAAAGAGGCCAGAGCTTCAGGGCGAGCAGGGCAAAGAGGAATACACTGAAACCTGAGCAAGCAGGGCCCAGGCTGTGAGGGCCTTGTACACCACTGGCTCAAGCTGAGTGGGATGGAAAGTGGTCTAGGACTGACAGTGGGGGGGTGGGGGTTATACTCCGACCACAAGCAGACAGTACTTGAGACATGGTGGAGCTCAGGATGCTACCTGTGACAAAACTCTAATTGGTTTGATCTCAGGCCAAACACCCAGTGTCTTTGAGCCTTAGCTTTATTTTGTGTGAAACTATGATTCTTGCCTCACCTACTTCATGTATTCTTACAAAGATAAGTATGTGGGTCTGGAGTGATGATTATTGACAATTATGGTTACCACGGTAACCTGGCCTAATTGTAGTAAGTTATTGCAGTTGTGTGCCTTCTAACATGTTTTAAATGACCTGATGATCCTGCTCTTGGTCCTGTTCCTTTGCCAGTGTATGAAACGCACAAGGTGGCCAGCGCAAGTTCTTTCCATGTGACTCCAAACACATCACTGGGAATGGTTCAGGCAACATCTTCCAGAGTTCAGCCCTCGCCCACGGTGCACACCAAGGAAGCACTGGGTAAACCCTTTTGTTTGAATGTGTAGCACCTTAAACTATAAAAAATTTAAACTCTTTTGCAATCTGTTGATGGATATTCTTTCTGGTTTTTAGGTTTCATCATGAATATGTTCCAGGCTCCTACACTTCCTGATGTTTCTGATGACAAAGATGAATGGCCATCTCTAGACCAAAATGAAGATGCATTTGAAGCCCAGTTTCAAAGTAATAATTTATTTGAAAGCTAATTGGTGCATTGTACTGTGGGCAGAGCCCAGGCATTGTCAGGGATTACCTAAGATGTGGCCCTGCCTTGGTCATCACAGAAAGTGCATGAAATAGAAGTGTGGCAGAGTTGGACAAGGTTTCCATGCATGTGGTAGAGTTGGGGTTTGCTGTTTGTTGGGTTGGGTTAGGTGGGTTGGGTTGCTATAACAGTGATATCTAAAGGAGGATAAAATCCCCATGGGGAGGTACATCAGGAAGAGCTGAGTAGTCCAGGAGTGATTTGAGGCCTTCTTGGTAGAAAAGTGGGCAGGTTGTGGTTGGAGGCCAGCAACTAGCCCTCTTACCTAGGGCCAGGGGATTCATGCTGGGAGCCAGAGATTGTAATAAAGATCAGTAGGATCCATTTGGAGTTGGGAGAAGAGATTTTTCTTAAAGCAAATGAAAACTGAAACCACTGAGAGCTTTTATTGAATGAGTCAGGTGATAATAGAAGTGTCATAGGAAAATGATGAGCTGTGTTCTTGATGTGTGGCAGTAATTTGGGACCTGAGGCTGCCCAGTGATTATAGTTAAATCACTTCATCCCACTACAAAGTGACTTGCCTTACCACCTAGTATTTAAAAACTGATGCCAGTTCTTTTCTATAAGCTTCTCCCCTCTACCTCCCACTTCATTTGTAGTTGAAGTTTTAGTGTAAAGGGTCATGTTTTTCCTAGAACAGTCATGAAATACATTTTTTATTCTCTTTTTTATTCTCTTGCAAATTCTTCTGGGGCTTGGGGAGTCAATAAAGTTGTTGCTTTGACATCTGCTTTTCCTATTTTTGAAGATGGAAACAAAGAAAATTATGGGTAAAGAAACATCAAGTTAATATATCACTGGGGGGACGCATGTCATAGTGCCACAGGATGTCTGGAGGTGCCTGCAGGACTCAAGATGGTGAGGCAGCAGGGAGGGAATTTGGACTGTGTGCCAGGACGGTCTGGTTCTGGCCCAGCTCTGCACTGATAAGCCTTTCCACCAACAGCTGGGAGCTTGTTGTCAGTGTTCTGCAGAGCCACAGTGCTGTGCATGAGTTCCAGGAGGGCAGAGCTCCAAGTGAAAGCACAGTAGAAAAAGGAAAGCATTAGAATTTGTCAAAGAACAGGATTCTCTGGTTTGAAATTGTTTCAGAATGTAGAGGAATCAGTGCAGGTGTCCGTACTGTGCTGTTTACATTTGCAGGATTGATAAGTGGGAAAGGAGGCGGCTTACACTGGGTAACGCTGCAGAGAGAATGTTTTAAGGCAGAGGCACATGATACTAGAGAGTAGTTAATAGTTTAAACTATGGAAAAAGAGATATCTGGGTGAATTACAAGTGTCTTGGTATGGAGGAAATTCACACCCAGGCAGAATGGAGAAAGCATGACCAGCATGCAGAGAGAAGTTCCTTATCTCAGCCAGGCACTGGGAAAAGAGCTAAGGAGTTTCAAGGCATCCAAGGTATTTTATTGGCCATGCTCCTAATTGTTCTTTTGTTCCTAAAAAAAAGGTAACAATTTAAAAACTAACAAAAATTGCATTTTCTACCCTCTCTTTGGTAACTGTTAGTCAACTTATATTTACATAGTCAATTCACTTTTTCTGGAAGTGCAATAGTAAGAAACCCTTTAATAAATGAGGGGAGAATCTTTCTAACATTAGATCAAGTAGTAGCATTTATTTCATCACCATATTTTACTGTTTTTAATTTCATAAATCTTTTCCTTAGGTTACCACAGCCTAAAAACAAGCCCACAGGAGCCAGGACCTTTGGAGAACGCTCTAGCAGCAGACTTCCTTCAAAACCAAACGTAAGCCAATCTCTACTTCATCTGAAACAGATCTGCCAAGTGATTATGCCACTCAAATGGTGTGATGTATATAAAACCACAATATATTGTGCGAAGTAGAAAATTGTTATTCTACTTGTTAGAATACTTGTTATTGTTCTAATATTGCTAGAATATTATTTGACAACTATTTGAATACCTGTGATGTGCCAGATATCTAATTTGTATAGGAAATAAAAATGTATTTGATATGATCAAGAGCCTTCCCTCTAGTAAGAACAAGCCACCTGGGGATATTTGTTTTTCCTAGATGGAGGAAGTGAGGCCTACAGTGGAATATCAGTGAGAAACCCAGCAAATCTGAATCCAGCTGAGATGGACCATCCTCAGCACAACTCAGCAGGCACCCTTCACTGCCCAGTAGCCCACCGCATTCCACTACGGTGGCCTTTGTGTCCGTCCTCATTGACTTCCACCCTGGCCCTAAGTGTACCCCACAGTGTGCTCGATCCCCAGCCCCTGCCTGACCCCATGGCAGTGAGGCACCATTGAGAGCCACTGGCTCACCAAGCACCTCACTAAGACACCGAGCCCTGGCTCCTATTTGTAGTCCCTTGGGGGGTTGTTTGGATGAACTATTGCCTGGCTCCCTAATCCCTCTGATGATCTATTGAGCTTAAAATTTTCACAAATAATGAAGTAAATTTCAGACATAGTGCCATCACTTTAAAGGTACATTTTGGTGAACTATTACTTTTACCAAACCCACAATGCATTTTCCATATATCCTGATGCTAAACATAAGCCAGTACTTTATCTTGTATCGTCTGAAGAAGCAATCTGCCAGTTTCGCCTCCATTGGAAGAGATGGTGGATTTTATGAAGACAGTGCAGAAGATATAAAAATTATGTGTGAGAACCAAACCCACATAAGTACAGTTATCTCATACTAGATAAAGGCACCATAAGCATACATTGAAGAAAAGATAGCCTCTTAACAAATGGTGCTGGGAAAACTGGAAATCCATCTATAGCAGAATGAAATTGAACTCATATCTACTAGAAGAAAATGTAGGCCCAACTCTTCATCATGTTCACTTAGGAACCAACTAAAATGCATGAAGCAAAATCAAGAATCAATAAATGAGATGGTGCCAAGCTAAGAAGTTTAGCAAAGGAAACAATTGAAAACATGGAGAGAGGGAGAATTCTCTCCCCTACAGAATGAGAGAAAATCTTCTTCACCTGCCACTCAGGTAGAGCATTTCTCCAGCATATGCAAAGAAAACCCAAAAAACATAACACCAAAAAATGAAATAACCCAATCAGTAAATAGTTAAAGGAACACAACAGGCACTTCACTGAAGAAGAAATACGAAAGGTCAAATCATATATGGAAAAACGCTCAACATCTGTAGCAATTAGAGAAATGCAAATTAAAACTACACTGAGATTCCATCTCACTTTAGTCAGAATAGCAATTATCAAGAATACAAGTAACAATAAATGTTGACAAGGATGTGAGGGAAAAGGTCTACATGCATTCCTTAAGGGACTGCAAATTGGTGCAACCACTCTGGAAAGCAATGTGGAGATCCCTTAGAAAACTTTGAATTAAACTACCATTTGGCCCAGTTATCCCATTCCTTAGTTTATACCCAAAGGACTTAAAAACAGTACTACAGTGACACAGCCACATCAGTTCACAATAGCTAGGCTATGGAACCAACCTAAGTGCCCTTCAACAGGTGAATGGATAAAGAAAATGTGGTATATTTACACAATGGAACATTACTCAGGTATAAAGAAGAATGAAATTATGGCATTTGCTGGTAAATGGATGGAACTGGAAACTATCATGTTAAGTGAAATAAGCCGAGCCCAAAAAACCAAGGTCAAATATTCTCTCTGATATGTGGATTGCTAATACACAATAAAAGTGGGGGGCAAACAGAAGTTCATTGGATTAGACAAAGGAATGAAGGGAAGGGATGGAAATAGGGAAGACAACAGAATGAATCTGACATAACTTTTCTATGTTCATATATGAATACACAACCAGTATAACTCCACATCATGAACAACCACAGGAATGGAATCCTACGTTGTATACCATGTATGTATAATATGTCAAAATACGGTCTACTGTCATGCGTATCTAAACAAATTTAAAAAAAAAAACATGGGTGGCATTGTAAGGGCAACCAAAGGGGGTCATGAGCTATGGACCTGACTCAGCAATTTGTCTTTCCCTACAGACTCTAAAAAACTTGACCCGTAATTCTGTTCTTGGAGAAGTGCCTGATTCTAGGGGCTGGGGCAAGAAAAATACAAGATAAGTCTGGAGCATATTGTGCTAGAAAATTAAGGAAGAATTTTGGGTTTTGTTTTTTCCTATAAGAAAACCAAGAAAGATGTGGCATATCAAAAGAATATAGATGCCAACCTGAATGAGCCAATGGCTAAACCTAGAAAAATTTGAACAATAAGTAGAATAAAGTAATCTTGAATTATAACCCAAGAAATAAAACAGAAATTGATATAAATAAAAGGGAGCAAAGGATGATTCTTCCTTAGAGAAGAATTCCAAGTGATGTGGAAGGCATCATTAGAGTCCCAATAAAATAAATGCTATAGGCAAGATCCACTAAGGAACAGACATTGGTGAGTAAAACTTCAGGAAGAAACAGGTACTTCTGGAGCCTCCAAATATCTCACCACTGTTGATTCTGCGGTGGTTTAACATTTGTCCACAAATGCTTTAATGACATCCTAGAAGGTGGAGTTTAATTTACCTCCCTTGAGTTTGGGTAAGACATTTTTCCCATTCTCTAACAAATAGAGAATGGGAAAAATGGTTTCCCGTGAGGAAACCTCACAGATGCCTTCTCAGTGATTGGGTTTAACCTCACCAGGAACAAGCCTTGTGGCTAGCTAGCATGCATCCCCCACTGTATAATGAGAAGGTCCTTTACCTCAAGTTTTCCCCAAAACCTATAATTCTAGTCTACGTGTGAGAAAACGAGCCCAAATTAGGGGGACATTCTGCACAGTTCCTGACTAGTGTTCACAAATTTCAGTGCAAGGAAAGAGTAGGAATGACTGATAGATGGTCATAAACTAGAGGAGACAAAGTCAACAGGACAGTGGCACACACATGCCATCCTGGACTGGATCTGGGACAGCCAAGGGATATTGGAGGGGACTTGTGAAATCCGGATAAGGACTGATAGCTACAAGTGGTGTTTAACTTTTTGAAATGTGCCAGGATCTAGAAGAAATTGACATTAGTGGAAGCTTAATGAAGGTTATATGAGACTTTGCTACCTTTGTAATCTTTCTATAAACCTGGAATTTTTTTTTTTAATTTAAAGAAAAATGTAGAATTAAAATAAAAAATGTGACCCTTGTGTTGTAGTTCCACTGAGATGTATTAAAGATGAGGGGTAAAATGTTTTTTGGGGACAAAATCTTGCTGTGGTGCTCAGACTGGTCTCAAACTTCACGTGATCCTCTCACTTCAGCCTCCTGAATGGCAGGGATACATTCTGTACCACTGCACCCAGCTTGAAGTCTTAATGTCTTAAATTTCACAGACAAAACAAGAAGATTGCAATTATTTTTCAGCTCCTCCTTTGTTGTAGGAAGTGCCTCATTCTGAAGAGTTTTTGGATGATTCAACCGTCTGGGGTATTCGCTGCAACAGAACCCTGGCACCCAGTCCTAAGAGCACAGGGGACTTCACCTCTGCTGCCCAGCTTGCAGCTACCCCCTTCCACAAGCTTCCAGCAGACACAGTGAACAGTTTGGAAGATAAAGGTATGCGACATACTTTTTCAGTGTCTGTCTTCTACAAACATTAGTATTAGTCGGTTCATTAGTATTATAGTGTTCTTGAAAATTCTAAGGGGGACGTTTGAAAACCATAAAGGGGCTTGGAATCCATTAATTGTTTTTTTCTTTGGCATACTAACTTCATAAAGTCCACATATTTTGAAAATTTAATAACAGATCATAGGTAGAAGTGGGGGAAACTTATAAAAGCATATAAAGGCAAATATACAAAGTCCAAACCACTTGTACAGGAGTATGATTATGTTTTTCAAAAGTCAAGAGGGGAGCACTACAGATAATTATTTGAATGCTAAAAATACTAAACATGGTTTTTAATTTAATGAATAAAAAAATAGCCAATTTTGGTCCTTGATACATTTCTATAAATTTTTATTATTTCCGACATGCAGCCAAGGATACATTACACATAAAATAATTTTGTTTTTTAGTGTTTTGCTTCAAGGGAATAATGACAAAACTCACAAATAGTCTTTTATTTCTACTGCATCCCAAATATAGCACCCTGTATAAAAGAGATATATATCTCTGAATTGAACCCTGGTATGTGGCATTACATTGAGCACAGATAATTATTAGTTTTTTATTATCAACCTACAGTATACATACTATGAGATCTGGGACTTCGGTACCATTTCAGTGACTACCAATTTACCAGCCAAACTCTGTCACTGCTGGTACTTCTTAAAAGCAAAAATGAAATAACTGCCAAGGAATTTCACTTCACTAATCTCCTGAACCTGGCTGTGACCTGTCACCCATGCCAGTGACCACCTGTGTGGTCATCCTGTCTGGAGTGGACCTGCTGCTCTCTGGACTCTTTGTTCTTGAAGGATCATTATAGATCAGATGTCAAAACTGAAGTGCTCCCCTGTAAGAGAGGGTTGAGTGATCTTGATTTTCCGCATCTTATCGCACTTTGCCATGGAACACTATTTTGAAATTATAATGAAAGTCATCATATAAAGGAATTCTAGAATTGTAACCATGTCAAATGGTATGCGCGTGCATATACATGCATGTAATGTTTGTGTCTCTCGTTTTTTGTGTATTTCAGAAAACATGATAGCAACGCAGTGCACCCATGTGCCATTGAGTTCTTGTATTGAGAATGTGTTGGAGCCCTTGAGAGACAGAAAGTTCAGGTAACTTGCAGTTGTGCCCTTCTCTGCATTTCCACTTGAGCTTTCCTTTTCCAGATGTAAGAGAATGCCTAATCCCATCCTAAACAACTCATAAAGTGCATATCAATTGGCAGCTTTTAGTCAGAAGGTCCTCTAAGCCTAGTAATGAGCCCCCTTCTTGGTATCAGGACAGTGAGAGAAGCAGCTAGGGTGACCGAGTCTGCAATTGACTTGTACTCATTTGGAGATTAGAACTGGAAAGCCTTTTACCAAAAAGAGACCCTGCCATGTGAAGACTGTTGCAGAACTGAGCAAACACAGAATTGCTTTTCATACCCAGTAAAATTGAGAAAATTGATGACTTCCTTTTAAGAGAAGAGAGGGTACTTAAGCCTCCTAAGGAATAAGCAGTAAAGGCAGATTTGGCACTGTAAACCCCACCATGTCTGCGCAGGCTGTAAACCTCAGAGATCCTAACCAAGGCTGCCATCTTCTGGGTAACTATTTTATTCTAGACACAGTACTTACGCTTTTCCTGGACTCTGTCTTTCAGTTAGTCCTTATAATAACTGAGTTGTGGGGACTATTCTTTCTTTTTCCATTATAGATAAGGAAATTGGGTCTCAGATAAATTATTGACTTAAAGTCATAAGGCTGCAAATTTACAGAATTGGAGTGTGAACCTGTATTTGTCTGAGTGCTGACCCCTTCTTCTCACTGCCTCTTATTAGAAACCCACAAGGCACAAGTTCAATTAAAAAGCAAAAATATATTGAATTTGCATTAATTTTATTATTGATGTTAATCACTTTCTATATGTTTATGTTCATTTATTTTTTTTCTTAAGTAATTTCTGTTCACATCTTTTATCCAATCATTTGTTTATTTGGGTCACAGTTGAATGAAGTTTTTGATAACAAGAGCCATCAGTAGTGGCTAAGCCCAGCTAGACCTTTGACTCACAAGAATGCCATAAGCCATCCTTGATGTAAGATTAACTTAGAAGTACATAGGGCAGAAATCCCAGTTGCTGGCTGGGTGCATCCTACCCAAGGAACTGTTGTCTTTGTCCCCGTGTGACAGTTCAGTTGCAAGGAAGCAAGGCTCACATGAACCAAGTGCAGGAGCCTCGCTTAAGAGCCTTATGCAACACCTCCATCAGGTCCCAGGGTGCCCATGAGAAAACCCACTGGGCACAATTTCAATTAAAAACCAAAATTTATTGAATTTGCATTATTTTATTATTGGTGAGTTAACCATTTTCTACATGCTTATGCTAATTCATTTTTTTCTGAAAAATGAATAACTGAAACTATGGGTTCCTAGCAGATATTTGTAATTCTACTCCAGATACAGTTAACCAGTAAGGGTTATTTTTAACCATAACCAATGGTGACAGAGTAAGATTTTAGGGGAAAAGAGCTAGCAGTTAACAGACTCAGATTCTTATGGACAAGAGAGAAAGATTTTGTTAATCATTTATTCATTGACAGTAATTTGGATACCCATGTTACTAGTATCGGTAGTATAAGGTATGGAAACAATTTTTCAATGTACAGGTAAGGTTCCCCTAGTGTCTATTTGAGAAGCCAAATAGTGGCCGGTACTATTTGAACTATCATGGTCTTGGGAAACTAGGGAACACTAAGAAATTGTCGCAGTTGAGAAAGGGACATATTTATTTGTGATTATATATGTATAGATGTAAGGGTTAAATGTGGGTGTAGAGATATACATGATTGAATCTCATTGTTCCTTGTAGTGTATACTGGACACTCGTCCAGGGGAAATACATGCTTATCCTGTGGGCCTCTGTTGCCATGTTTGTTTAAAGTCACCTTATTTAACACATATTACTCATGACTTACATTGCACTTGTGCCTGGATGAGGCTTACCTGTTTTCTCTGTAAGGTATCTCAGAGCCTTCTATGCTTAGGAACAATAGACACACTTCAGCAAAACACCTGAAATCCCAACAAAAAGCACAGAAATGCAAAAACCATGGCATTAGACTCCAAGCAGGGCAGTGAGGAGCATAAGCTGTAGGCTTCAACTTTCTCCACCTGGCCTGGGAACACGCACCCAGATTTTTCATTTCTCTAAAGTCTGCAAATGACTGAAAATTATATGAATGTTGATCTGGATGTTTAAGTAAATTTTAACACATAGGTGCATTCACAAATCTGAAACCTATGAATGGGAATCAGCTGTGTATGCATGTATATACACACACCCATATGTATGGAAATGTGTAGGATTTTGTTAGATTGTGGTTGACATTTTTTGTTGTCTGAATGTTATAAAAGAAGTCATTTTTAGAAAGAAGTTAGATCATAGCAGTGCTGCTGAGATACCCTTTCTCCCGACATTCCCTGCTAAATAATACCAAGCGTATCACCACCCCAATTTATCTAGTATATCATCATGTCTTTGATTTTTATTTCTATTAATATTGGACTAGCTTTGTATCTGCCTATAGTTGTGTAAGAAAATGATTTAATCAAGTCAGACTGTGCAGCAATTTTGAAGTGATATTCCTAGAATGAAAAGGAAACTCTGTTGCAGAACTTTTGTGTGATCAAGTCCATTAGGCTTCTAATAATAGGGTGTTTTTATTGTCTCTATAATTTTCTCCACATCCAGTTCAATTCAAGAGAAGAACCCAGAAGGCACATGCCCCAGAGACCTCTCTTTGGCATCCTTGCACCATTTCAGCTGGCCTGCCCCGGGTGCTGCACTCACCCAGGAAGCTGTACGGGGCCTTGAAGCTTGTAAACTCACAGACACTGACCGAGCCATTGTGGAGGACCCGTCCGATGCCAGTGCCAGGCCCCAAGAAGACCGGATGCAGATGGGTCCCCATGGGGATGTCAGTGCTCCAGGTGTGCCCAGAGGCTCAGGCTTAGTCATGCCATTAGGACCACAGCATAGGAAGAGCTGTTCTGTGGAAGAACTCAGAGGGGGACCGGTGTGCCACTAAGTAGAACCTACAGTCAGACACTTCTCACTGTACTGAAGTGCAGTCCAGCAGGAATGTACTTGAAGGGCAAATCGATCCATTTTAATTTTAGATTTCAAGTTAAGTACTGTTGGAAGAGGGAATTGGAATTCAAGGGCCTACTGTGTGTCAGGCATTTAATCTAATGCTGTTTTCCCCACTTTATAGAAAAGTCAACAGAGGGTCAAGATTAAAGAGATCCCTCCTCCCACCCCTTGTCACCCAGACAGTCTCACCTACTGGTAGAGAATATGGACCAGAGATGGAGTGGCTAGGGGACAAGGCTAGGTTCTACCCTAGCAGTCCTTTCATAATTGCCACTAATAAGAATACGTTATTATTCTAAGTTGGAGAGAAACCTTCGTTTTCCCTTTAGAAATTGTTTTCTATCTTGGACCAAAGTACAACTTATGTGCAAATTGTGTTTTGTGGGTGTAAGTGGGAAAGCAGTTAAAGACTGTGTATCTGTCTGAGCACATTTGAGGTCACTAACCAACCCCATCTGTGCCTTAAATGTGCAGCCATAACTGCTAAAGGCAGGACCTAGCATTTTAGGTGAGTGGAGTGAGATGCAGCTGATATCCCTTTGTCACCCTGAATGTTGATTTAAACTTTCAAATCCAAAATGGCAGATGGTCAACTGCACAACTCCTAGTTCTGGCTTTTGGAAACAATTCTCTATTACTTGAATCAATGCTCTATAAAGGATGAGACTTTTGAAAGCTTAATTAATGAATGAATGTCTCCACTTGCTTTATCTAAAATTTATTAAGTAAAATTTTTGAATACTGAACTCATGTTTTTTTTTTCTTATTCCTATTACTTTAAGACTTCACTATTGAGAATCCATGGGATGATAAGTTGATTCTCAAACTTCTATCTGGGCTTCCTAAACCAGTGAGTTCCTATCCAAATACTTTTGAGTGGCAGTGTAAACTTCCGGCCATCAAGCCCAAGGCTGAATTTCAATTGGGTAAGAACTTTATGGGTGATATAGCTTTGAATTCTTGTTCATCCATGGAATGTTGATGGTGATTCATGTGTATATGAGATTCTCCTCCTGTCCCCGAGCCCCAGTAAAGAGTTACAGCTACAGTATTGAGAAATCTTGTTAATCCATGGCTATAGGACCATGAGTGCTGTTGGACTGTAACACATTTAACTCAGAGATCTCTATCAAAGTAAAAATGCATGTGCTTAGGCTGGGGCAGCTCAGCAGCAGAGCACTAACCTGGCATGTGTAAGGCTGCAGGTTTGATCTCCAGAACTGCAAAATTTTAAAAATGCAGTTAGACTATTTAAGAATTTCTTGCAGATTTTATAGTCAAAAACAGGCATTGATAACAAAATGAGGATTTTTTTTTTTTTGCCATTCTGACCACTTTTCAATATACTGAGGCACTAAGGACGTTGATAACAAGCACATGTGCAACTGTCACCACCATCTTATTATAAGTTTTTATCATCCAAATGGAAACTTGGTTATTTTTTTTAGTAATGGTGCTTGAACCCAGGACCTCACACATCCTATGCAAGGACTCTACTACTGAGCTACATCTTTGGCCTTTTTTATTTTATCTTGAGACAATGTCTCCCTACATTGCTCAATCCAGTGTCAAACTTGTGATCCCCCTGTCTCAGCCTCCTAAGTAGCTGGGATTACAACATGCACCACCACACCTGGCAGAATGAGGAAACTAATTCTGTATGGACAGTGTGTGTTACATGTTTCTTAAGAAGAGGGATAGTATTATATAATTATTTGATAATATTTCTGGAAAACTCTTGAAGAATACTCAAAACTAAAATGGTTGGCTTAGTGGGAGTGGGAAAGTGGGTGGGTGTGGATAACTCGAGAGCAAGGCTTTTCACACATAGAGCCACCATAGGCCTTCAGAACAATTGAGGGGCCATCAGAGTTCCCCATGCCCACCTCCCTGCCCCTCACCCAGATCCTCTGTTAGCATCTTGAATAAGTGTACCTGCTGATTGTGACAGTGATCAGCCAGTACCGGTATGTGGCCAAAGTCCATGATTTCCTTCAAGGTTCCCTGTACTGTGCGTTCTGGGGTTTGGAACGCTTGGCAGATCTCCTCGCTGCAGGGCACTTCAGAATAACTGGCCTGCCTTGAGTCTCCTGTGCTTTCCCCTTCTCCCCTTCCTCTGCACCCCAGAAGCCCTGGCAGACACTGACTGGGCCCTTTATTCCACAGTTGGCCTTTTCTAGAATGTCATGTGTTTGAAATTACAGTTTGTAGCCCATCAGGCCATTTCCTGTCACTTAGCAACAGAATTTAAGGCTCCTCTCTGCCTTTTCATGGCTTGCTAGCTTTTTTTGAATCACTGAATAGTCCCCACCGTCTGGATGGCCCTGTACCACCCAGCTCATTTACCTACTAAAGGCCACCTCGTTGCTTCCAACTTTTGGCAATTATGAATAAAGTTGCTTTAAACATTGTATGCAGGTTTTTCTATGGACGTATTTTTAACCCATTCAAGTAAATACCAAGGACTGTGATTGCTGGATTACGAGGCATGAATATACACTCATCCCTCAGGTCTGCACAGGCTAGCTCTAGGAACTCAGTGGGTGCCAAAGTCCATGATGCTCAAGTTTCTCATATAAAATGGGTAGCCATGCATATAACTTAACATATACTTTAAATAATTTTGAGGTTACATACAATACTTTGCACAGAGTAAGTAGTTGATATGCTCTATTATTTAAGGAATAATGATTTAAAAATATTTGTACATATTCAATCTATAGTTGGTTAAGTTTATAGATTTGGGGGCTGGGGATGTGGCTCAAGCGGTAGCGCGCTCGCCTGGCACGCCTGCGGCCCGGGTTCAATCCTCGGCACCACATATAAACAAAGATGTTGTGTCTGCCAAAAACTAAAAAAATAAATATTAAAAAAAATTCTCTCTCTTTAAAAAAAAAAAAGTTTATAGATTTGGATCCTCATATACAGAGGGCTGAGTGTTTGCTTATATGAGAAAGTGCCAAGCTCTGCTAGTGTGGCCATACCATCTGTGTCTTTATCAGCAGTGAGCAAGAACTCTCTGCTACACCCTCGCAGCTTTTGCTGTTGTTTTTACCCTTCTGGTAGGTGTGCAATAGTGTCTCACTATTTCAGGGTGACAACAGTGATGTTCAACAGTGACAGTGAACATTTTTTCATGTGTTTACTTGCTGTCTGCATACTTTTAATGAGCTATGTGTTCAGATCTTTTGCCCATTTTTTAATTGTCATATTGTTAAATATCAAGAATTTCTCAAATAGTTTAGATAGCAGTTCTTTATTAGATACTTGTTTTGCAAAGATTTTCTCCCAGTCTGGCTTGTCTTTCTATTTTTTTTTTTAAATTGTGTCTTTTAAAGCACAGAAGTTTTAATATTAATGAAGTCCAGTTTATCAGGTTTTTTTTCCCCTACAGGTCATGCTTTTGGTGTTACATCGAAAAACTCATTGCACCAGTGGAAACTTAAATAGTCTTCTGTATTATTTTCTAGAAGTTTTATAGTTTTATTTTTTCCATATCGGTCTATGCTCCATTTT